>NW_026782455.1:207500-497666 GCF_031769215.1 Ylistrum balloti | reverse complement strand
AGGGAATCACAACTACACTGAGGGAATCACAACTACACGGCGTGGAACCCAACTACATAGAGGGAATCACAACTACACGGGGTGGAACCCAAGTACACCGAGGGAATCACAATTACACCGAGGGAATCACAACTACACTGAGGGAATCATACCTACACGTAGTGGAACCAAGCTACAACGAGGGAATCACCACTACACCGAGGGAATCACAACTACACTGAGGGAATCACAACTACACGGAGTGGCACCCAACTACACCGAGGGAATCATAACTACACGGAGTGGAACCCAACTACACCGAAGGAATCACAACTACACCGAGGGAATCACAACTAATCCGAGGGAATCACGGCTTCACCTGAGGAAATCCCAACTACAGTGAGGGAATCACAACTACACCGATGGAATCACACCTACACGTAGTGGAACCAAGCTACACCGAGGGAATCACCACTACACCGAGGGAATCACAACTACACTGAGGGAATCACAACTACACGGAGTGGAACCCAACTACACCAAAGGAATCACAACTACACCGATGGAATCACAACTACACCGAGGGAATCACAACTACACCGAGGGAATCACAACTACACCGAGTGGAACCCAGCTACACCGAGGGAATCACAACTACACGGAGGGAATCACAACTACACGTAGTGGTTCCAACTACACCGAGGGAATCACAACTACACCGAGGAAATTACAACTTCACCGAGGGAATCACAACTACACAGAGTGGAATCACAACTACACCGAGGGAAAACAACTACACCGAGGGAATCACAACTACACGAGTGGAACATAACTACACCGAGGGAATCACAATTACAAGGAGTGGAAAACAGCTACACCGAGGGAATCAAAACTATACGTAGTGGAACATAGCTACACCGAGGGAATCACAATTACACGGAGTGCAACCCAGCTACACCGAGGGAATCACAACTACACGGAGTGGAAACCAACTACACTGAGGGAATCATAATTACACGTAGTGGAACACAGCTACACCGAGGGAATCCCAACTACACGTAGTGGAACCCAACTATACCGAGGGAATCACGACTACACGGAGTGGTCCCAACTACGCCGAGGGAATCACAGCTATACCGAGGGAATCACAACTACACGTAGTGGAACCCAGCTACACCGAGGGAATCACAACTACACCGAGGGAATCACAACTACACTGAGGGAATCATACCTACACGTAGTGGTCCCAACTACAGTGAGGGAATCACAACTACACCGATGGAATCACACCTACACTGAGGGAATCACAACTACACTAAGGGAATCATAACAACACGTAGTGGTCCCAACTACACCGATGGAATCACAACTACACCGATGGAATCACAACTACACGTAGTGGAACCAAGCTACACCGAGGGAATCACGACTACACCGAGGGAATCACAACTACACCGAAGGAATCACAACTACACCGATGGAATCACAAGTACAGGTACTGGAACCCAACTACACCGAGGGAATCACAACTACACGGAGTGGAACCCAACTACACCGAGGAAATCACAACTACACGGAGGGAATCACAACTACACAGAGGGAATCACAACTACACGTAGTGGAACCCAGCTACACCGAGGGAATCACAACTACACTAAGGGAATCATGACTACACGTAGTGTTTCCAACTACACCGAGAGAATTACAACTACACCGATGGAATCACAACTACACAGAGTGGAACACAGCTACACCGAGGGAATCACAACTATTCGTAGTGGAACATAGCTTCACCGAGAGAATCACAATGAAACGGAGTGGAACCCAAGTACACCGAGTGAATCACAACTACACGGAGTGGAACCCAACTTCACCGAGGGAATCACAACTGCACGTAGTGGAACCAAACTACACCGAGGGAATCACAACTACACGGAGTGGAACCCAACTACACTGAGGGAATCATAATTACACGGAGTGGAACACAGCTACACCGAGGGAATCCCAACTACACGTAGTGGAACCCAACTATACAGAGGGAATCAAGACTACACGGAGTGGTCCCAACTACTCCGAGGTAATCACAGCTATACCGAGGGAATCACAACTACACGTAGTGCAACCCAACTACATCGAGGAAATCACACCTTCACCGAGGGAATCAGAACTACACCAAACGAATGACAACTACACCGATGGAATCACGACTAAACCGAGGGAATCACGACTACACCGACGGAATCAAGACTACAGAGAAGGAATCACAACTACACGTAGTGGAACCAAGCTACACCGAGGGAATCACAACTACACCGAAGGAATCACAACTACACTGAGGGAATCACAACTACACGGAGTGGAACCCAACTACACCGAGGGAATCACAACTACACGGAGTGGAACCCAACTAAACCGAGGGAATCACAACTACACGGAGTGGAACCCAACTACACCGATGGAATCACAACTACACGGAGTGTCACCCAACTACACCGGGGAAATCACAACTTCACCGAGGTAATCACAACTACACCGAAGGAATCACAACTACACCGATGGAATCACAACTTCACCGAGGGAATCACAACTACACCCAGGGAATCACAACTACACGTAGTGGAACCAAGCTACACCGAAGGAATCACAACTACACTGAGGGAATCATAACTACACGTAGTGATCCCAACTACACCGAGGGAATCACAACTACACTGAGGGAATCTTAACTACACGTAGTGATTCCAACTACACCGAGGGAATCACAACTACACCGAGGGAATCACGACTACACCGAGGGAATCACGACTACACCGAGGGAATCACAACTACGCGGAGTGGAACCCAACTACACCGATGGAATCACAACTTCACCGACGGAATCACAATTACACGGAGTGCAACCCAACTACACCGAGGAAATCACAACTTCACCGAGGGAATCACAACTACACCGAGGGAATCACAACTACACCAAAGGAATCACAACTACACCGATGGAATCACAACTACACCGATGGAATCACAACTACACCGAGGGAATCACAACTACACGTAGTGCAACCCAACTACACCGAGGAAATCACAACTTCACGGAGGGAATCACAACTACACAGAAGGAATCACAACTACATCGAAGGAATCACAACTACACCAAGGGAATCACATCTACACGTAGTGGAACCCAACTACACCGAAGGAATCACAACTAAAACGAGGGAATCACAACTACACGTAGTGGAACCAAGCTACACCGAGGGAATCACAACTTCACCGAGGGAATCACAACTACACTGAGGGAATCACAACTACACCGAAGGAATCACAACTACACCGAAGGAACCACAACTACACCGAGGGAATCACAACTACACGTAGTGGAACCCAACTACACCGAGGGAATCACAACTACACCGAGGGAATCACAACTACACCGATGGAATCACAATTACACGAAGTGCAACCCAACACCGAGGAAATCACAACTTCACCGAGGGAATCACAACTACACTGAGGGAATCACAACTACACCAAAGGAATCACAACTACACCCATGCAAACACAACTACACCGAGGAAATCACAACTACACGTAGTGGAACCCAACTACACCGATGGAATCACAACTACACGGAGTGCAACCCAACTACACCGAGGGAATCACAACTACACCCAGGGAATCACAACTACACGTAGTGGAACCCAGCTACACCGAGGGAATCACAACTACACTGAGGGAATCTTAACTACACCGATGAAATCACAATTACACGGAGTGCAACCCAACTACACCGATGCACCGATCACAACTACACCACAGGAATACAACTACACCGAGGGAATCACAACTACACCGAGGAATCACGACTACACCGAGGGAATCCCAACTACACGTAGTGGAACCCAACTATACCGAGGGAATCACGACTACACGGAGGGAATCACAACTACACGTAGCGGAACCCAGCTACACCGAGGGAATCACAACTACGCCGAGGGAATCACAACTACACTAAGGGAATCATAACAACACGTAGTGGTCCCAACTACACCGATGGAATCACAACTATACGGAGTGGAACCCAACTACACCGAGGGAATCACAACTACACGGAGTGGAACCCAACTACACCGAGGGAATCACAACTACACGGAGTGGAACCCAACTACACCGAGGGAATCACAACTACACGGAGTGGAACCCAACTACACCGAGGGAATCACAATTACACGGAGTGGAACACAGCAACACCGAGGGAATCAAAACTATACGTAGTGGAACATAGCTACACCGAGGGAATCACAATTACACGGAGTGCAACCCAACTACACCGAGGGAATCACAACTACACGGAGTGGAACCCAACTACACTGAGGAAATCATAATTACACGGAGTGGAACACAGCTACACCGAAGGAATCACAACAACACGCAGTAGAAGTCAACTATGCCGAGGGAATCACGAGTACATGGAGGGAATCACAACTACACGTAGTGGAACCCAGCTACACCGAGGGAATCACAACTACACCAAGGGAATCACAACTACACATAGTGGAACCCAGCTACACCGAGGGAATCACAACTACGCCGAGGGAATCACAACTACACTAAGGGAATCATAACAACACGTAGTGGTCCCAACTACACCGATGGAATCACAACTACACCGATGGAATCACAACTACACCGAGGAAATCACAACTACACTGAGGGAATCACAACTACACGGAGTGGAACCCAACTACACCGAGGGAATCACGACTACACCGAGGGAATCACAACTACACCGAAGGAATCACAACTACACCGATGGAATCACAACTACACTGATGGAATCACAACTACAGGTACTGGAACCCAACTACACCGAGGGAATCACAACTACACGGAGTGGAACCCAACTACACCGAGGAAATCACAACTACACGGAGTGGAACACAGCTACACCGAGGGAATCACAACTACACGGAGTGGAACACAGCTACACCGAGGGAATCAAAACTACACGGAGTGGTCCCAACTACGCCCAGGGAATCACAACTACACCGATGGAATCACACCTACACGTAGTGGAACCAAGCTACACCGATGGAATCACAACTACACCGAGGGAATCAAAACTACACTGAGGGAATCATAACTACACGTAGTGTTTCCAACTACACCGAGGGAATCACAACTACACCGATGGAATCACAACTACACGGAGTGGAACACAGCTACACCGAGGGAATCACAACTACACGGAGTGGAACACAGCTACACCGAGGGAATCAAAACTACACGGAGTGGTCCCAACTACGCCCAGGGAATCACAACTACACCGAGGGAATCACAGGAACACGTAGTGGAACCAAGCTACACCGATGGAATCACAACTACACCGAGGGAATCAAAACTACACTGAGGGAATCATAACTACACATAGTGTTTCCAACTACACCGATGGAATCACAACTACACCGAGGGAATCACAACTACACAGATGGAATCACAACTACACGGAGTGGAACACAGCTACACCGAGGGAATCACAACTATTCATAGTGGAACATAGCTACACCGAGAGAATCACAATTAAACGGAGTGGAACCCAAGTACACCGAGGGAATCACAATTACACGGAGTGGAACCCAACTACACCGAGGGAATCACAACTGCACGTAGTGGAACCGAACTACACCGAGGGAATCACAACTACACGGAGTGGTCCAAACTACGCCGAGGGAATCACAGCTATACCGAGGGAATCACAACTACACGTAGTGCAACCCAACTACATCGAGGAAATCACACCTTCACCGAGGGAATCACAACTACACCAAAGGAATCACAACTACACCGATGGAATCACGACTAAACCGACGGAATCAAGACTACAGAGAAGGAATCACAACTACACGTAGTGGAACCAAGCTACACCGAGGGAATCACAACTACACCGAAGGAATCACAACTACACTGAGGGAATCACAACTACACGGAGTGGAACCCAACAACACCGAAGGAATCACGACTACACCGAGGGAATCACGACTACACCGAGGGAATCACAACTACACGGAGTGGAACCCAACTACACCGAGGGAATCACAACTACACGGAGTGGAACCCAACTACACCGAGGGAATCACAACTACACGGATGGAATCACAACTACACCGAGGGAATCACAACTACACACGGAGTGTCACCCAACTACACCGGGGAAATCACAACTTCACCGAGGTAATCACAACTACACCGAAGGAGTCACAACTACACCGATGGAATCACAACTACACCGATGGAATCACAACTACACCGAAGGAACCACAACTACACCGAGGGAATCACAACTACACCGATGGAATCACAACTACACCGAGTGCAACCCAACTACACCGAGGGAATCACAACTACACTGAGGGAATCACAACTACACGGAGTGGAACCCAACTACACCGAGGGAATCACAACTACACGGAGTGGAACCCAACTACACCGAGGGAATCACAACTACACGGAGTGCAACCCAACTACACCGATGGAATCACAACTAGACGGAGTGTCACCCAACTACACCGGGGAAATCACAACTTCACCGAGGTAATCACAACTACACCGAAGGAATCACAACTACACCGATGGAATCACAACTACACCCAGGGAATCACAACTACACGTAGTGGAACCAAGCTACACCGAAGGAATCACAACTACACCGAGGGAATCACGACTACACCGAGGATATCACAACTACACTGAGGGAATCTTAACTACACGTAGTGGTCCCAACTACACCGAGGGAATCACAACTACACCGAGGGAATCACAACTACACCGATGAAATCACAATTACACGGAGTGCAACCCAACTACACCGAGGAAATCACAACTTCACCGAGGGAATCACAACTACACCGAAGGAATCACAACCTCACTGAGGGAATCACAACTACACCGAGGGAATCACAACTACACGGAGTGGAACCCAACTACACCGAGGGAATCACAACTACACGGAGTGCAACCCAACTACACCGATGGAATCACAACTAGACGGAGTGTCACCCAACTACACCGGGGAAATCACAACTTCACAGAGGTAATCACAACTACACCGAAGGAATCACAACTACACCCAGGGAATCACATCTACACGGAGTGGAACCCAACAACACCGAAGGAATCACGACTACACCGAGGGAATCACGACTACACAGAGGGAATCACAACTACATGGAGTGGAACCCAACTACACCGAGGGAATCACAACTACACGGAGTGGAACCCAACTACACCGAGGGAATCACAACTACACGGAGTGGAACCCAACTACACCGAGGGAATCACAACTACACGGAGTGCAACCCAACTACACCGATGGAATCACAACTAGACGGAGTGTCACCCAACTACACCGGGGAAATCACAACTACACCGAGGGAATCACGACTACACCGAGGGAATCACAACTACACGGAGTGCAACCCAACTACACCGATGGAATCACAACTAGACGGAGTGTCACCCAACTACACCGGGGAAATCACAACTTCACCGAGGTAATCACAACTACACCGAAGGAATCAGAACTACACCGAGAGAATCACAACTTCACCGAGGGAATCACAACTACACCCAGGGAATCACATCTACACGTAGTGGAACCCAACTACACCCAGGGAATCACAACTTCACCGAGGTAATCACAACTACACCGAAGGAATCACAACTACACCGATGGAATCACAACTTCACCGAGGGAATCACAACTACACCCAGGGAATCACAACTACACGTAGTGGAACCAAGCTACACCGAAGGAATCACAACTACACTGAGGGAATCATAACTACACGTAGTGGTCCCAACTACACCGAGGGAATCACAACTACACCGAGGGAATCACGACTACACCGAGGGAATCACAACTACGCGGAGTGGAACCCAACTACACCGATGGAATCACAACTACACCGACGGAATCACAATTACACGGAATGCAACCAAACTACACCGAGGAAATCACAACTTCACCGAGGGAATCACAACTACACCAAAGGAATGACAACTACACCGATGGAATCACAACTACACCGAGGGAATCACAACTACACGTATTGGAACCCAACTACACCGAGGGAATCACAACTTCACTGAGGGAATCACAACTTTACCGAGGGAATCACAACTACACCGAAGGAATCACGACTACACCGAGGGAATCACGACTACACCCAGGGAATCACAACTACACTGAGGGAATCATAACTACACGTAGTGGTCCCAACTACACCGTGGGAATCACAACTACACTCAGGGAATCACAACTACACGTAGTGGAACCAAGCTACACCGTGGGAATCACAACTACACTGAGGGAATCTTAACTACACGTAGTGGTCCCAACTACACCGAGGGAATCACAACTACAACGATGGAATCACAACTACACCGAGGGAATCACAACTACACGGAGCGGAACCCAACTACACCGAGGGAATCACGACTACACCCAGGGAATCACAACTACACGGAGTGGAACCCAACTACACCGATGGAATCACAACTACACGGATTGCAACCCAACTACACCGATGGAATCACAACTACACCGAGGGAATCACAACTACACCGAGGGAATCACAACTACACTGGAGGAATCACAACTACACCGATGGAATCACAACTACACCGAGGGAATCACAACTACACGGACTGCAACCCAACTACACCGATGGAATCACAACTACACCGAGGGAATCACAACTACACGGAGCGGAACCCAACTACACCGAGGGAATCACGACTACACCCAGGGAATCACAACTACACGGAGTGGAACCCAACTACACCGATGGAATCACAACTACACGGAGTGCAACCCAACTACACCGATGGAATCACAACTACACGGAGTGCAACCCAACTACACCGAGGGAATCACAACTTCACCGAGGGAATCACAACTACACCGAAGGAATCACAACTACACCGATGGAATCACAACTACACCGAGGGAATCACAACTACACGGACTGCAACCCAACTACACCGATGGAATCACAACTACACCGATGGAATCACAACTACACCGATGGAATCACAACTACACCGAGGGAATCACAACTACACGGACTGCAACCCAACTACACCGATGGAATCACAACTACACCGAGGGAATCACAACTACACCCAGGGAATCATGACTACACCCAGGGAATCACGACTACACTGAGTGCAACCCAACTACAGCGAAGGAACCACTACTAACAATTACTCGAAGTGGAACCCAGCTATGTCGAAGGAATTCCGACTAAATGGAGTGGAACGAAACTACGGCGAGAGAACTACCATTACACGGAGTGGAACCCAACTACACTGAGGGAATTCCTTCTACACGGAGTGGAACCCAACTACATCGAGGGAATTCGGACTTCACGGAAATGAACCCAAATAAGCTAGGGAAATCATTACTACACGTAGTGGATCAAAACTATGCCGGGGGAACTACAAACAGATAATTCTGACGAAATCTATGGAATCGCGACAAAGCCAAATTAATTTCTATTAATCAGAAAATACACATCAGTAAAGAGAAACTAATGCTTTGCAGAGGTAATCATAGCCATGAGGGAGTCTCATCTATGTTGAAGCAGCATGTAATATTCAGTGCGACTTAAATAACCATTCTGATCATCTTGGTCTCAAATTTAGGTATAGAGCTACTTATTTTGTGTTCGTTAATCGCTAAGGAATTTTCGTCTGTGACCTTTAGACTTTCGGAAAAGGTTATTGCTTCGATCAGACCATAGGTTGTCTAATTACCAAGGGTGAGGTTATTTTGAGATCGCTGATGTGGCTTTACTTTGCCCCCATCTGCTGTCGTAGTTGTTATTCTCGCGATGCTTGGCAGAGCGGATTGCTATCACAACCAACACTGTCGTTTTTCTACGCTTGGGGGTGCGCATAAATTGAACTTCAATCTTGTTCTTTTAAAACATATTGAAAAAAATGAGAATACTGATATGAATGAACCCAGTTTTTGCATACATCTGTTCCTTCGTATGGTAATATTTTCTTCAAAAAAAGATACTTTGCAAAGTTCAAATAATATGTTAATATAGCACCGTAATAGGGTCGGTACATGGCTATACGACCGTAGTATATAGAAATAAAATTTGCCTCCCTGGAATCAATGTTTTTAGTTTTCACTAAAGTAACAGCAAGAAAGATGTCGTGTCCTATTATACAGGGAGTGAGAAAAGTACCTTGTAAACTGCTTCCCCGGTACCAAGATATTTGTATAAAGCCAAAGCACTTAAACCAACGTACATATTGTATACCTAGCAAAGTATACATATTCTAACGTAAGATATACTTTAGATTCATAGAAAGTTCTTTCTGGCCATCGTAATCATAACTCGACGTAAATACATATAATTCTTGAATAAAGAGTTCATATAAGGGAGGTTACTCTAACAGAAAAATAATACTTCGGCAGTGAGTGCATACTTATCGTCTGTGAGACAATAACAGTGATCCAGGCAAAAATCCTATGTCGCCAGTCAAACGATCACTAATTATATACAACATTACATTTACATTATCGTGGGAAGACTTATTTACTTCTCGGTGTCTTGTTTCAGTCTCTGACAGTAACAAATATTATGTCCTTTTAAAGCTTCGCCGTTTTCATATCATTTGTAGAATCTCGAAAATGCTTTTCATAACTCCATTTGACAAGCTAGCTACCTTTCAAAATGGAGCCGTCTGCCGGCTTTCTTTTTTCACTCAGTCTGAGTCAGAGAACTAGCGCGCTTTTGAGCAAAACACATCTAAAAATAACTGTTTGGACAGCCTTGCCTTTAATAGACAAATTAGTATATACACTGTAAGATATAACCGCAAACCTCAGATCAAATTGGATACCGAAATTTTCATGTGGTTCTTCAAACAGATGTTATTCAATAACTGGCCTTAAATTGTTTGTCTGTGATCGAATACAGACCGATAACATTTTCTATGTTATAACTGACCTGAAGGGTTGTGGTCGTTAAACGGTTAAAATGGACCCTTGAAAATTTGGAATTCGTGGAAGCGTATTGCCATACGTTGGATTAAGACCATTATTCAAACCCGAAATGATCACAGAATATAAAGTATGTATAGTAAAGCACGATTTCAACGAACCCGAGGGGTCACATTTTAAAGAACCCGAGGGACCGGCTTTTAACGAACCCAAGGGATCACATTATTACGAACCCAAGGAACCACATTTTAACGAACCCGAGGGACCACATTTTAACGAACCCGAGGGACCTTATTATAATGAACCCAAGGGATCACATTTTAACGAACCCGAGGGACCTTCTTATAATGAACCCAAGGGACCACATTATAACGAACCCGAGGGATCACATTTAAACGAACCCGAGGGACCACATTTCAACGAACCCGAGGTACCACATAAATCACTTTCTTACCCTTAAATATTCCCAATAACGTTATAACGAGCTACTGATCAAACAAGTGTCGGTCTGTAATTACATGTACTATTGGTATATGTTTTCCACTAAGAGACCTCACTTCACTGGGTGGAGTGTTTACTTCAGGTGGCCGGGATCCGAGGTTCCCCGATTGACGCTCCCTATCTGTGGCGGTTGTTTTTTTTTTTTCAGGAAGCTGAGAAACGCATCAGTCTGTGTTGGTGTTATTGTGTCCTTGGGCAAGACTTTATTGGAATGGCTCTGCATGACAAGCTACAGGCCTATATTACTTAAATTTCTTAATGCAAATATTCATGGGTTTTATATAGTATTTTGAATTTATAGATCATATCCACGGGGAGTTTGAAAGGCTGCAACGACAGCGACTCATTATCAACGTAAAAGTGTAATAGAGTCCTTCAGGGGACTACAGAAATACTAACCAACGAGAATTCAGTATAGGGCTCGTGTTAATTAAACACATTATCAATTAATGAGCAATTAGCCGGAACTAAACTTCGTACTTAATATTACATTACTGTCTCAATGTTCAAGATACATATGTAAGTAAATGTATAAATGAGTTACCACATCCGAAGTGACAGCCCCGTATAACTGCCTGAAGAGTTGGAGCTGTCCCGGAGGGAGCCAGTATACTGCTGTAGGAAGTTGCCGCAGCCAGAACGAGGCCCATGTTGAGTCCGTACAGGATCTCCACGGCAAGAATCTGCCAAGGGTTGGTCAGGAATGAGTAACACAGAAATCGTATTCCGAATGACACAAATCCCAGATAGATACAGTTCAGATGACCAAACTTTAGGATGATAGGACCAGATGCAAATAAAAACACGGTTTCAACCATACAGCTAATGAGCAGTGTCGCACCAGGAACGATAAGCAGTGTGTTTCCAAGGTAATCTTCTAAAAACCAGAAGAGAAATGTTTCACACGCGCCGAGCATAAACCCGAGACAAGTCAGCGCCAGGAGAAACATGACGATATTAGGATGTTTCAGGAACACACTTAAATTCCGGGAGAAATTTATACACAGAATATTTCTGTCTATTGGGAGAAGACACGACACAGCCGCCGCTACTGACAGCAGAAATACGAAAATATAAAACGAGAAATTATAATTAGTACTGATATCTGTGCTTAACAGATCAACCAAAATGGCGGAAGTTACGGCAAAAATGGCAAATCCAAGAGTACCCCATAACTTTTGTTTGCCCCATAAGTTACGTTTTTCTCCTCCGAGTATATTTTGAGTTATAGCATCCCCGAGTCCTAATATTGGCGCCTCCGATATGTTCCCAAGTAGATAGAGAATGAGAAAGAGCCAGAAGGTCGAGGTCATTTCTCCTGTGTCAATTTTCTCCATATGTAAGCAGGGCTGGTTTGTCACGTCCGTGCACGTGACGTTACACGAGAGTTCCATGTCCACGGGACAATTCATGTTAAAGTAACTGTCGCTGTTGTAGGTTAAATTACTCAATAAGAAGTTGGCGCAGTTTGTGTCTTTTTCTATAATTACTTCACCGGAAGTGTCTTTTCTCAACGACAGGTAAATCTGCGATAGAGATATGCCTAAGTTTTCATTATGGTTTAGATTCAGGATATAATCCTTACATCGTTGTGGCTGTTGGTCATTTCCAGGAGATCCACAAAACCCTACTTCCGGTTTCGAATTACTACTTCTTATTTTACAATTCAATGAACACTTGATGCCATGACTTTCCATCCATGAAAATGAAGGCCAAAATTTTCCTTTGTTATTTTTATAATTAAGAGAGGTCAATTTTGTTGTCCGATATTTCTTGAAATCGATCTGAACATAGTTCGTGAACAAAGTTGGACAATGGACGCCATTTTCAAAATGTTTTGGAATGCAGTCATGGATGTATGAGTTAAATTGATTACAATGTATTATGGTTTTCATTTTTACGGAATGTTTGTAAATGCCTGTTTCAGGTACAAGTAGTAGAAGCAGATGGAACACGCCATTAAGAAGACAACACGTGATCAAGATAAGTTTGTGCTTTTGGATTGTGTCTGCAAGGTTTCCAATGATTGGTCTAACTAAATAACCAATGAAAGGCATCGTCCCATATATCATGCCAACTTCTCTCGAGGTGAGTCCAATGTGTTTCATGTAGAGTGTCACAAAAGGGTAAAGGCAGCCCATACCTGTGAAAATTGTAATTTTAATAATTAAAACATGTTAATGAATGGTAGAAAGATAATTGGTCCCTCTTAAATTCTACAGAAAGATTTATTTTAAATACCAGTAAGGAATTTTGTTTTCACCTAAAACGAATCAATAAAGATGGTGAAATCTTTCAACTGCAGAACTATCCTATTATAAGAGAACAATGAAATTTATTGGAGAAACGCAACATTTGTCAGATTCAAACCCGTCACTTTTTCCATATATTATCATTATTATGAGCTGCAGTTCAGTCGTATATATAAACAGACATCGACATCTGTTAGAGTGTTTCCATACATCAATTCTACAGTAATACAAACCACATCATCACACCAGATTTATTTCCAAGGAATTCTGTTGAATAATTCTACACGTACATAATTTAATGTTGGATTCTCGTGACGACATTTAACATTAAAAGGTTCCACGTAAACTTTACGAGAGACACATGAACCAACACCAACCTTGCAGAAGATATGTTGATTTCATGTGGTTACAATCTGGATGTATGTGATGATATCTATGTTTAAATCACAGTAATTGTTGAGCCGATCATGTCAACTCCGAGACTGTTTGCCGACCAATAAAAGGATACAAAGTCACTGATGTATTGGTATAGTACTTAATGTAAGGTGCACAACAAGATTATCAAAGATAAGAACAATTCAGATTAAAATCACGAAACATTTGATGGCGACGCAAACGACACAAAACATAATTCGCTCTCTATTGGTATAACCAATGATAAGATTCTCAGTCAGTTTCAGTTAAAACATCAGTCAGACATCTGTTTAACATTCTCTGTCTCCCGTTATAGATGTCATCAGTCAGACATCTGTTTAACATTCTCTGTCTCCCGTTATAGATGTCATCAGTCAGACATCTGTTTAACATTCTCTGTCTCCCGTTATAGATGTCATCAGTCAGACATATGTTTAACATTCTCTGTCTCCCGTTATATAGGTCATCAGTCAGACATCTGCTTAACATTCTCTGTCTCCCGTTATATATGTCATCAGTCAGACATCTGTTTAACATTCTCTGTCTCCCGTTATAGATGTCATCAGTCAGACATCTGTTTAACATTCTCTGTCTCCCGTTATAGATGTCATCAGTCAGACATCTGTTTAACATTCTCTGTCTCCCGTTATAGATGTCATCAGTCAGACATCTGTGTAACATTCTCTGTCTCCCGTTATATATGTCATCAGTCAGACATCTGTTTAACATTCTCTGTCTCCCGTTATATATGTCATCAGTCAGACATCTGTTTAACATTCTCTGTCTCCCGTTATACATGTCATCAGTCAGACATCTGTTTAACATTCTCTGTCTCCCGTTATAGATGTCATCAGTCAGACATCTGTTTAACATTCTCTGTCTCCCGTTATACATGTCATCAGTCAGACATCTGTTTAACATTCTCTGTCTCCCGTTATATATGTCATCAGTCAGACATCTGTTTAACATTCTCTGTCTCCCGTTATAGATGTCATCAGTCAGACATCTGTTTAACATTCTCTGTCTCCCGTTATACATGTCATCAGTCAGACATCTGTTTAACATTCTCTGTCTCCCGTTATATATGTCATCAGTCAGACATCTGTTTAACATTCTCTGTCTCCCGTTATATATGTCATCAGTCAGACATCTGTTTAACATTCTCTGTCTCCCGTTATACATGTCATCAGTCAGACATCTGTTTAACATTCTCTGTCTCCCGTTATACATGTCATCAGTCAGACATCTGTTTAACATTCTCTGTCTCCCGTTATACATGTCATCAGTCAGACATCTGTTTAACATTCTCTGTCTCCCGTTATAAATGTCATCAGTCAGACATCTGTTTAACATTCTCTGTCTCCCGTTATATATGTCATCAGTCAGACATCTGTTTAACATTCTCTGTCTCCCGTTATATATGTCATCAGTCAGACATCTGTTTAACATTCTCTGTCTCCCGTTATATATGTCATCAGTCAGACATCTGTTTAACATTCTCTGTCTCCCGTTATACATGTCATCAGTCAGACATCTGTTTAACATTCTCTGTCTCCCGTTATACATGTCATCAGTCAGACATCTGTTTAACATTCTCTGTCTCCCGTTATACAGGTCATCAGTCAGACATCTGTTTAACATTCTCTGATATAACACCGTTTCATCTTTTCGATTTAATTCTATTGATATAAACGGTGACTACACAATTATTCAGTGACAATTGTTATGAATAGAGTTAAAGGAACTTTTATGCTGACGGTGAATATCACTCCGGAACAAAAACATCCGCAAAAAAACAAAAAGGAATCTTTACTCACCAGCAAGTGTGAAAAAGTAGAACATCTTGACCGGAAGTAAGGTTCTGTTAACTTGATACCATTTCGCTCTCACCGCATCTTTACTCGCTTCACTAGAATCGGACATGGCGGTCAGTCTGAAGATAAAACAATACGATTAACAATGTTAGAGTCCATCTCACATTTAACTACCGGACGATACATTCCGAGACCTGTTGTTGCCTTCTGTCCGGACGATACATTACGAGACCTGTGATTGCCTTCTATCTGGACGATGCAGTCCGAGACCTGTCATTGCCTTTTATCTGGACGATACAGTCCGAGACCTGTGATTGCCTTCTATCTGGACGATACATTACGAGACCTGTTATTGCCTTTTATCTGGACGATACATTCCGAGACCTGTTGTTGCCTTCTATCCGGACGATACATTACGAGACCTGTTATTGCCTTCTATCCAGACGATACATTACGAGACCTGTTATTGCCTTTTATCTGGACGATACATTCCGAGACCTGTCATTGCCTTCTATCTGGACGATACATTACGAGACCTGTGTTATTGCCTTCTATCCAGACGATACATTCCGAGACCTGTTATTGCCTTCTATCCAGACGATACATTACGAGACCTGTTATTGCCTTCTATCTGGACGATGCAGTCCGAGACCTGTCATTGCCTTCTATGTGGACGATACATTACGAGACTTGTTATTGCCTTCTATCCAGACGATACATTACGAGACCTGTTATTGCCTTCTGTCCGGACGATACATTACGAGACCTGTTATTGCCTTTTATATGGACGATACAGTCCGAGACCTGTGATTGCCTTTTATCTGGACGATACATTACGAGACCTGTTATTGCCTTCTATCTGGACGATACATTCCGAGACCTGTTGTTGCCTTCTATCTGGACGATACATTACGAGACCTATTATTGCCGTCTATCTGGACGATACATTACGAGACCTGTTATTGCCTTTTATCTGGACGATACATTCCGAGACCTGTCATTGCCTTCTATCTGGACGATACATTCCGAGACCTGTTGTTGCCTTCTATCCGGACGATACATTCCGAGACCTGTTATTGCCTTCTATCCAGACGATACATTCCGAGACCTGTTATTGCCTTCTATCCAGACGATACATTACGAGACCTGTTATTGCCTTCTATCTGGACGATACATTCCGAGACCTGTCATTGCCTTCTATGTGGACGATACATTACGAGACCTGTTATTGCCTTCTATCCAGACGATACATTACGAGACCTGTTATTGCCTTCTATCCAGACGATACATTACGAGACCTGTTGTTGCCTTCTATCCGGACGATACATTCCGAGACCTGTTATTGCCTTCTATCCGGACGATACATTCCGAGACCTGTTGTTGCCTTCTATCTGGACGATACATTCCGAGACCTGTTATTGCCTTCTATCCGGACGATACATTACGAGACCTGTTATTGCCTTATATCTGGACGATACATTCCGAGACCTATTATTGCCTTCTATCTGGACGATACATTCCGAGACCTGATATTGCCTTCTATCTGGACGATACAGTCCGAGACCAATCCTTGCCTGGATCTAGACGATACAGTCCGAGACCAATCCTTGCCTATATCTAGACGGTACAGTCCGAGACCAATCCTTGCCTATATCTTGACGGTACAGTCCGAGACCAATCCTTGCCTATATCTAGACGGTACAGTCCGAGACCAATCCTTGCCTATATCTAGACGGTGCAGTTGGAGACTAGTCCTTGCCTATATCTAGACGGTACAGTCCGAGACCAGTCCTTGCCTGTATCTAGACGGTACAGTCCGAGACCAATCCTTGCCTATATCTAGACAGTACAGTCCGAGACCAATCCTTGCCTATATCTGGACGGTACAGTCCGAGACCAATCCTTGCCTGTATCTAGACGGTACAGTCCGAGACCAATCCTTGCCTGTATCTAGACGATACAGTCCGAGACCAATCTTTGCCTATATCTAGACGGTACAGTCCGAGACCAATCCTTGCCTATATCTAGACGGTGCAGCCCGAGACCTATTACTGACAGCAATTAATTAATTAGAATTAATTTGAAAAAGATAATTGAAATATGGAGTCATATACATGTAGAACTTTAATCAAGAACATGAAAACATTGCGAATCCAATTTCATAGTGAATAATACAAAAATATCCCAATGCTATTTGTTTCCGGAAACTTTCCTCCCTTGAGATCCAAGCTCATGGTTTAGAGATCGTTCTCAGATAATGTCATTATTTCAACAGAACTTCTTCTGGTTTAGGAGTTTTGTTGATGATAATCATGTTCTCCCTCGCTGGATTTGAACGATATACAACAAGTGTTACATAAGAGTGTGCAATTTAAAACATACGCACACGTTTCCATCCGGGTTATCATCTCTGTGGTGTGTTTATAAGCCTTACATAGGGCTATTAACTACAACTACTCCGTTTGATGTTTTAGGGATGAATTCCTTGCTTAGATGTTTTAATTACTAGTTTATTACTCTGAACAACAAACATTTACTGTCACCATGGTAACATTTTCCGGATGTCTACACTGATTTAATTATTTACATCATGTTTTGTTTTTATTTACATTTTGATAAAAATATTCTTACAATTTCTTAAAACAGATTAATCTGAAACGTTGTGTAGAGCAAAAAATTAAAAGTGGAATGTTGTGTCACGTGGTGCCTGTAATGTGGGACAGGATGTGTAAGATAGTAGCCAACACAATCCATGTATGTTATTTCTAACTTAATTGAGTTTTAAATCCCTCTCCGTTGTACCCGCCCGAGGCATTTCAAAGAGCACGTTTATTCCATTACCGGCGCAGATTCTGGGTTTATTAAAACTCACCGAGGTCGAGTGTTGTTAGTTTCAGTACAAGTATTGGAGTTTAACTATTTTTTTTGTATTTTCGTTGTTAAAGTAAGGAACCAAGTTTTCTTGTCAATAATTTTAATTTTGTTGAAACACCACAGTGGTGTAAACAACATGAATGATTCAAACGTTATCACTATAATGGTACTTCACTAAGTGGACTATACGTACGGTCTACAAGACTTCCCTAAATTACACACCGAGAAGACCCGTTTTCTATTTTAATGGAGACATTTGACTTTAAGTAATCATAAATAATTGAAACAATATAGAGATTTAATGTTTTCTCCTAAAGGAGATTTCGTTTCCTACCGTCGTAAATCTCTGATATCTTGCTGGAGAGTTGGCCTGACAATTCCAACCAAATTACAATTTCTCCCTTAAAGTTTATTGAATAGTGATTTATAGCGCCAGCTGAAGGCAGTGATTGTGTGTTATTGAGGGTCACGTCTTTAATGAAAATTGTATTTAACGTCTTGGATTCAGTTTTATAATACTTTGAGAGTTAAACGTTCCAAGACACATATCAAATTCCCACAACATGTTCATAATTTTTAACACAATATGCTGATCTGTTTAAACACAATATGTTGATCTGTTTAAACACAATATGTTAAATCAGTTTAAACACAATATGTTGATCTGTTTAAACACTATATGTTAATCTGTTCAACACAATATGTTATCTGTTTAACACAATTTGTTAATCTGTTTAAACACAATATGTTGATATGTGTAAACACAATATGTTAATCTGTTTAAACACAATATGTTGATATGTGTAAACACAATATGTTAATCTGTTTAAACACAATTTGTTAATCTGTTTAAACACAATATGTTGATCTGTGTAAACACAATATGTTAATCTGTTTAAACACAATATGTTGATCTGTGTAAACACAATATGTTAATCTGTGTAAACACAATACGTATATCTGTGTAAACACAATATGTTAATCTGTTTAAACACAATTTGTTAATCTGTTTAAACACAATATGTTTTCTGTTTAAACAAAATATGTTGATATGTGTAAACACAATATGTTAATCTGTGTAAACATGTATTTAACACAATATGTCAATCTGTGTAAACACAATATGTTAATCTGTTTAAACACAATATGTTGATCTGTTTATACACTATATGTTTATCTGTTTAACACAATATATTGTTGATATGTGTGTAACACAATATGTGTTTTAACACAATATGTTAATCTGTGTAAACACAATAAACAAACACAATATGTTGATCTATTTAAACACTATATGTTGATCTGTTCAACACAATATATTATCTGTTTAACACAATTTGTTAATCTGTTTAAACAAAATATGTTGATCTGTGTAAACACAATATGTTAATCTGTTTAAACACAATATGTTAATCTGTGTAAACACAATACGTTGATCTGTGTAAACATAATATGTTAATCTGTTTAACACAATATGTTAATCTGTGTAAACACAATATGTCAATCTGTTTAAATACAATATGTTAATCTGTGTAAACACAATACGTTAATCTGTGTAAACACAATATGTCAATCTGTGTAAACACAATATGTTAATCTGTGTAAACACAATATGTCAATCTGTGTAAACACAATATGTTATTCTGTGTAAACACCATTTGTTAATCTGTGTAAACACAATATGTTATTTTATTTCTAATACGTCATATCTATCTATTTCTCGCAATATTTGCACAATTACATATATTTGTTATAAAGTATATCTCGTCTTTTAAATTACATTAAACAAATTCTCATCAATTTGAATATTTTGTATTGAACATTGTCTTTTGTTTTATATCGGAGTCACGTGTCTTAATGTGTATAATGCGGTTTACAGTATTGTTTCGCCATATTATAGTTAAAATGTGTGTTATTCGCTTGTGTGTGTTGTACAATCTCCGAGATTTCAGGCCGTAGAAACTGTCTTTATCCTTGTTTGAATGTTTTATTTAATTCGAATATTGGCATGGTTGATGATATACACATGTACTTGACGTTGTTGTTAAAAAAAAAAAAAATGAAAATTATGAAATCTATTGAATTACAGAGCTGAAGCGCCTCTCCATATCGATGTTGGCATTCATTATGGCCATTTTCCCCCGAGTGGCCTGCATACATGTTAGGCCTTGTCATTACTGACCAGTCATAGGAGTTTAAACGTCTGTGTGATGTAGTTTCTATAACTCTAAATTGAAAGATGCTTTTAACATTCTCTGTCTCTATACCAGACATAACTAAACAAACCTGATTTATTCCTTTCAGGGCAGCGACGGACAAGTTATTTCAAAATATGCATTTATTTATTAATCTTAGTAATCGATATAGTAGAAGCATTTCACTAACATTTAACCGCTGGAAAATGGAAAGAAATGTATCAGGACAGACGCCAAAAAGGTAATGTAAGTATATAACAAGTTGCCCTTAATAATACCATATACAGTATGTATAAAGTGATGTTATAAATGTTATAATGCTATTCAATGTGACTTAGGTAATAAAAGGTAATGACATACACACATCCCCGTTTCCTACATAACATCTCAGTCGGTCTACCACCTGTGGTTAAGTTTACCATAAATATCCCGCCCAGCTCAGCAGCCCCGTCAACATTATATACCAATACGTCATATACGGTAGTTAGTCCTATTTATTTGTCGATATTTTCCCTATTTATTCCCGGAAATAGACTGATACTAAGATCGATACCTCGGCATAGGAGATAAAACATCGTTGTCTGAGGACTTACGTGGACAAGTCTCTCCTAAATTTGTCAGCATCCGCGAAACTCAGATTGTAAATGTCGTGTTTTTTTGACGACAAATTGAGACTGAACGACACTACAAGCGATTATTTCGATAATAAAACAGATTTTTTGACAACCTCCACACAATCTATGTAACATAGTTGCTTGTGTATAGCGGTAAACATGATCATTACAGGGGCTGTAAATTATCTCCCCAGGAAACCCTGGTGTGACAAGGTTTTCATAACAAACCAGTAAAGTATATGTCTATAGTGGAAGGTTTACTCCTCGGGCTTCATTGATTTAGTATCTATTATCAAATTTACCTTTCGAGAAACTCCACTATATTGTATAAAGTAACAGTATACGCATTCCTTTCTGTCTAAGTACCCTGTCTAAGTACCCTCTACCGACACACAGTTACTTATACTGTATACTAATAATACCTCATACCGAGGATAAATTCACGAGAACATCTTTTAGGAGTTTCGTTACAATGTCTTGCATGTCACTATTGGTATACCAATAGGAACTCATGGTGTGCCTCTCCTGGTGTAATTTATATACACTGTAATCATAACATATCCAACTGGATAAAAGACTGTGGCCTTAACGTCATATTGATATGTTGTGGATTAGAGAATCAGATACCCCGACCATAGAGTGGATGATGACCCTGTATCACGATATTATTGATCGTGTATGGTCTGGGTATAATCTGTTAAAGTGTTCATTTTACTGTAAAATTTTAGACGAGACAGAAAGCTCGCCAATGCCTGTCAGTACGTATACCTAAAGTCACAACGGATTGTTCAATAGTTAAAGAAAGGAGACAACATTAGACGATTCAGTATGTAATCATACATGTTGTGTAGACTATTTTTACATATGGTGGCTGATTCGGGACATCGTAATATCGCTTCGTTTAATGGGAAGCGAGAGTGCTGTTTCAGAATATAACTTTTGTAATAGATAAACAAAGTTCTGACTTCCATTCGAAAATAGACTTTGAAAAATGAATTTGCTTCAATCCATAGATCATATTAACTGGAACAAAACCTGCTTTGGTAGCATTTAAATAACTAAATAAAAATCCATTTCGAAGGTCGAACAATCTGAAATGAAAAAGGACTAAAATATTTCAAGATTTACTAGATATCATAAAAGTTTCGTCACGAAATTGAATGAAATATTTACTCGAATGTAGATTTTTTTCTTTTCGTAAAACTAAGTTTGTTTGTAGATAAGAAATAGTAGTCGGTGAACATGAAATTTTGCTATATCATCATACAAAACGACCACGATACTGTCAGAAATACAGAATATAGTCTCTTTTTAAGCAATGGTACCAATACATTGTTGAATGATATCTACCTCCCTGGCTTTCAGAAAAAAATATTCTCTGTACATCCACAAGTGGACATGAAGCCGGGTATCAGAGATGGTGTCGGGTATCAGAGATGGAGTCGGGTATCAGAGATGGAGTCAGGTGTCAGAGTTGGAGCCGGGTATCAGAGATGGAGTCAGGTGTCAGAGATGGAGACGGGTATCAGAGATGGAGCGAGGTATCAGAGATGGAGTCAGGTGTCAGAGATGGAGTCGGGTATCAGAGATGGTATCGGGTATCAGATATGGAGTCGGGTATCAGAGATGGAGTCAGGTGTCAGAGTTGGAGCCGGGTATCAGAGATGGAGTCAGGTGTCAGAGATGGAGACGGATATCGGAGATGGAGACGGGTATCAGAGATGGAGCGAGGTATCAGAGATGGAGTCGGGTATCAGAGATGGTATCGGGTATCAGAGATGGTGTCGGGTATCAGAGATGGAGTCATATATCGGAGATGGAGTCGGGTGTCAGAGATGGAGTCAGGTGTCAGAGATGGAGTCGGGTATCAGAGATGGAGTCGCGTATCAGAGATGGAGTCATATGTCAGAGATGAAGTCATATATCGGAGATGGAGTCGGGTATCAGAGATGGAGTCGGTTGTCAGAGATGGAGTCGAGTATCAGAGATGGAGTCATATGTCAGAGATGGAGTCATATATCGGAGATGGAGCGAAGTATCAGAGATAGAGTCGGGTATCAGAGATGGAGACGGGTATCAGAGATGGAGTCATATGTCAGAGATGAAGTCATATATCGGAGATGGAGCGAAGTATCAGAGATGGAGTCGGGTATCAGAGATGTAGACGGGTATCAGAGATGGAGTCGAGTATCAGAGATTGGGTCGGGTATCAGATATGGAGTCGGGTATCAGAGATGGAGTCGGATATCAGAGATGGAGACGGGTATCAGAGATGTAGACGGGTATCAGAGATGGAGTCGAGTATCAGAGATGGGGTCGGGTATCAGATATGGAGTCGGGTATCAGAGATGGAGACGGATATCGGAGATGGAGACGGGTATCAGAGATGGAGCGAGGTATCAGAGATGGAGTCGGGTATCAGAGATGGAGTCAGGTGTCAGAGATGGAGTCGGGTATCAGAGGTGGAGTCATATGTCAGAGATGGAGTCGAGTATCAGAGATGGAGACGGGTATCAGAGATGGAGTCGGGTATCAGAGATGGAGTCGGGTATCAGAGATGGAATTGGGTATCAGAGATGGTATCGGGAATCAGAGTTGGAGCCGGGTATCAGAGATGGAGCGAGGTATCAGAGTTGGAGCCGGGTATCAGAGATGGAGCCGGGTATCAGAGATGGAAGCGGGTATTAGAGATGGAAGCGGGTATCGTAGATGGAGTCAGGTATCAGAGATGGAGACGGGTATCAGAGATGGAGCCGGGTATCGGAGATGGAAGCGGGTATCAGAGATGGAGACGGGTATCAGAGATGGAGCCGGGTATCGGAGATGGAAGCGGGTATCAGAGATGGAGTCAGCTATCAGAGTTGGAGCCGGGTATCAGAGATGGATTCATATATCATGAAAGTGGTAACACACAGATCAGTTTATATATCATGAGAGGTAACACACAGATCAGTTTATATATCATGAGAGGTAACACACAGTTTTAGGCAGAGTACAATGTGAGTCCATGCATAAAAAAAGGACGTAGACTTGATAAGCTGGAATTTATTTCTTGTGGATAAATATATTTAATGACGGAAAACAATACTGATGTTTGGCGCTTTTCAAACCTAAGTACAAAGAGTAAAATATATAACGGATGAAAACATCGTACAACGATATAAACATCTGATATAGCTCCAGGAGAACATTTCATTATCAATCAATTGAAAAGATATATTATTTACTAGAATATCGTCAACCCACAACCTTATTGTTAAAGCTGTTGGTTGACGACATTGCTCAGTATAAAGACAATGAAAATCTCTATATTTTTTCCCTTTAAACTCTCAGTCACCAAGACGTGTCTTTCGTGTTTCTTTTTTCCTTTTATAGACTAAATGGCAGGATCCGACGAGCCCTTTTTCCTAAAGAAGAATTTATGATGACATTGTCTGGAAATATACACACGCCGCCGCGACCCTAACTAGATTAACATCTGTCGTTTATAAAACTCCTGACCAATCATCACTACTAAGATTTAGGACAGTTTACAGGTTTCAGTCTGGAGCGGTATTTTCAACGTCTGTTAAACGGGGGTTTTCCTGGTGAACATTTGACGTCCATCAGACTGCCGGACTTAAAGCTTCTGTCATTGTCCTCAACCGCCAATTACCCATAACGGACATTTCTTGTCAGGTCTGAGAAGATACGATACGTATCTGTCAGCGATCTGTTTAGTGTAAGTCTGGTAGAAGTCTCGGCGATCAGCCTAAACACTTGTCTCTGGTGCAGGACATAATCAGGACTTTGTACTTTAGTGGAATGGGGCGATCACCACGTTGTTCATAAGAGGTTGTCACGAAATAAACCTGATGGAAAGTGAACGAAAACCCCAGGAATTAGACACCTACCCAGTAAATAATAGGTAGGGAGGAGAGGGACAGACAGACGAGGCGGACAGACAGGCAGACGGACGGGCAGACAGCAAGAGACAGACAGCAAGAGACAGACAGACATATTTGTTTCGTTCACTGTCATTTGCCCTTTTTTATGAATATGTGAAACTATTTATTATTCCAGGAACGCGGGGTATATACAGTTGTGCAACTGAAGTACATGTTAGGGTGGGTGGCATTGTGATTATCGTGTCATTTCTGGTTGACAGTATTATCTAAGGTACAATGGGGGGTTGTTGTTGTTACCCTCCTATTTTACGGGGGGTGTAACCTCCTAATTTAGGGGTACTCTCCTAACTTATAGGGGGTACCCTCCTAACTGTCGGGGTACTCTCCTAACTGTCGGGGTACTCTCCTAACTGACGGGCTACTCTCCTAACTGACAGGGTACTCTCCTAACTGACGAGGTACACTCCTAACTGACGGTGTACTCTCCTAACTGACAGGGTACTCTCCTAACTGACGGGGTACTCTCCTAACTGACAGGGAACTCTCCTAACTGACGGGGTACTCTCCTACCTGAAAGGGTACTCTCCTAACTGACGGGGTACTCTCCTAACTGACGAGGGTACCCTCCTAACTGACGGGGTACTCTCCTAACTGACGAGGGTACCCTCCTAACTGACGGGGTACTCTCCTAACTGACGGGATACTCTCCTAACTGACGGGGTACTCTCCTAACTGACAGGGTACTCTCCTAACTGACGAGGGTACCCTCCTAACTGACGGGGTACTCTCCTAACTGACGGGATACTCTCCTAACTGACGGGGTACTCTCCTAACTGACAGGGTACTCTCCTAACTGACGAGGGTACCCTCCTAACTGACGGGGTACTCTCCTAACTGACGGGTTACTCTCCTAACTGACGGGTTACTCTCCTAACTGACGGGGTACTCTCCTAACTTATAGGGGTTAAACTCCTAACTGACGGGGTACTCTCCTAACTGACGGGTTACTCTCCTAACTGACGGGGTACTCTCCTAACTTATAGGGGGGTAATCTCCTAACTGACGTGGTACTCTCCTAAGAGATTGGCATGTTGTAGATACAGGCAGGCTGTAGAGATTGACAGGTTGTGTTGTAGAGATTGACAGGCTGTAGAGATTGACAGGCTGTAGAGATTGACAGGTTGTGTTGTAGAGATTGACAGGTTATAGAGATTGACCGGTTGCAGTGATTGACAGGTTGTAGAGATTGACAGGCTGTAGAGATTGACAGGCTGTAGAGATTGACCGCTTGTAGAGATTGACAGGCTGTAGAGATTGACAGGCAGTAGAGATTGACAGGTTGTAGAGATTGACAGGCTGTAGAGATTGACAGGTTGTAGAGATTGACAGGCTGTAGAGATTGACAGGCTGTAGAGATTGACAGGTTGTAGAGACTGACCGGTTGTAGAGATTGACAGGTTGTAGAGATTGACAGGCTGTAGAGATTGACAGGCTGTAGAGATTGACAGGCTGTAGAGATTGACCGGTTGTAGAGATTGACAGGTTGTAGAGATTGACAGGCTGTAGAGATTGACAGGTTGTAGAGATTGACCGCTTGTAGAGATTGACCGGTTGTAGAGATTGACAGGCTAAAGAGATTGACAGGCTGTAGAGAATGACAGGTTGTAGAGATTGACAGGTTGTTGAAGACTTTGACAAATGTTTATGGATACCATACAAAACCAATATAAAGTAAAAAACAAATGGGTTGGTCCGCGTGCGGTTTGAGAGAGTGACTTGCATCAATCTAGATTTCCATGGCTGGCGATTGTGATAAAGCAGGAAATTATTACTGCCTTTATATCACCTTGTCCCAATTGCTTTTTTTTTTTTTTTTTTTGAATGGTTTGTGTAAATCTTTCCGTTGAACATATATTGCCCTTGCCTTATCGACGTTAAGCTGAACTATGTTTTCGTTCACATGGGTTTTTATCTTAAGATAGTTTGATATACATTTTGATAGGAACACACCGTTAATTGTTTTGAAATGAATCACTAGTTTCCAATATACACAGAAATTCAAGCCTTAACAAGTTGTTTGGAAGTTTGCAGAACATAAATACTACACAATGACAAGGAAAATGATATCTGTTCAGTATTTACAACACAACATATCCTGATTTTATGTTTAGCACGCTATCTATGAGGGTTATAAAACATAAATATCTAGGTCTCTCTCGTGAAGCCTCTCGAATTGAGACGTCTGATAGCTCCTTTTATTTCTCATTATTCCCCGAAACATATATATATCAACAGACCCATCTATTGTTGATATTTTAAAAATTCACAATCCGTGTTCATTACAGTCTTAACTGCATCCATAACACCAGTATGTAAAATTTTGGAATCAGAAGAAATTTCTTCTCTATCCATACAGTGATACATATAAAAGGCCGAGGGAGTCCGACTTGTGCTCTCTTCCCTATCCATACAGTGGAACATATAAAGGCAGAGGGATTCCGACTTGTGCTCTCTTCCCTATCCATACAGTGATACATATAAAGGTCGAGGGAGTCCGACATGTGCTCTCTTCACTATCCATAAAGTGATATAAATAAAGGCCGAGGGAGTCTGACATGTGCTCTCTTCACTATCCATAAAGTGATATATATAAAGGCCGAGGGAGTCTGACATGTGCTCTCTTCCCTATCCATACAGTGGCACATATAAAAGGCCGAGGGAGTCCGACATGTGCTCTCTTCCCTATCCATACAGTGGAACATATAAAAGGCCGAGGGAGTCTGACATGTGCTCTCTTCCCTATCCATACAGTGGCACATATAAAAGGCCGAGGGATTCCGACTTGTGCTCTCTTCCCTATCCATACAGTGAAACATATAAAAGCCGAGGGAGTCCGACATGTGCTCTCTTCACTATCCATAAAGTGATATATATAAAGGCCGAGGGAGTCTGACATGTGCTCTCTTCCCTATCCATACAGTGGCACATATAAAAGGCCGAGGGAGTCCGACATGTGCTCTCTTCCCTATCCATACAGTGGAACATATAAAGGCAGAGGGATTCCGACTTGTGCTCTCTTCCCTATCCATACAGTGATACATATAAAAGCCGAGGGAGTCCGACATGTGCTCTCTTCACTATCCATAAAGTGATATAAATAAAGGCCGAGGGAGTCTGACATGTGCTCTCTTCACTATCCATAAAGTGATATATATAAAGGCCGAGGGAGTCTGACATGTGCTCTCTTCCCTATCCATACAGTGGCACATATAAAAGGCCGAGGGAGTCCGACATGTGCTCTCTTCCCTATCCATACAGTGGAACATATAAAAGGCCGAGGGAGTCCGACATGTGCTCTCTTCCCTATCCATACAGTGGCACATATAAAAGGCCGAGGGATTCCGACTTGTGCTCTCTTCCCTATCCATACAGTGATACATATAAAAGCCGAGGGAGTCCGACATGTGCTCTCTTCACTATCCATAAAGTGATATATATAAAGGCCGAGGGAGTCTGACATGTGCTCTCTTCCCTATCCATACAGTGGCACATATAAAAGGCCGAGGGAGTCCGACATGTGCTCTCTTCCCTATCCATACAGTGGAACATATAAAGGCAGAGGGATTCCGACTTGTGCTCTCTTCCCTATCCATACAGTGATACATATAAAAGCCGAGGGAGTCCGACATGTGCTCTCTTCACTATCCATACAGTGATATATATAAAGGCCGAGGGAGTCTGACATGTGCTCTCTTCCCTATCCATACAGTGGCACATATAAAAGGCCGAGGGAGTCCGACATGTGCTCTCTTCCCTATCCATACAGTGATACATATAAAGGCCGAGGGAGTCCGACATGTGCTCTCTTCCCTATCCATACAGTGATATATATAAAGGCCGAGGGAGTCCGACATCTGCTCTCTTCCCTATCCATACAGTGATACATATAAAAGCCGAGGGAGTCTGACATGTGCTCTCTTCCCTATCCATACAGTGATACATATAAAGGCCGAGGGAGTCCGACATGTGCTCTCTTCCCTATCCATACAGTGATACATATAAAGGCCGAGGGAGTCCGACATGTGCTCTCTTCCCTATCCATACAGTGACACATATAAAGGCCGAGGGAGTCCGACATGTGCTCTCTTCACTATCCATAAAGTGATATAAATAAAGGCCGAGGGAGTCCGACATGTGCTCTCTTCACTATCCATAAAGTGATATAAATAAAGGCCGAGGGAGTCTGACATGTGCTCTCTTCCCTATCCATACAGTGGCACATATAAAAGGCCGAGGGAGTCCGACATGTGCTCTCTTCCCTATCCATACAGTGATACATATAAAGGCCGAGGGAGTCCGACATGTGCTCTCTTCCCTATCCATACAGTGATACATATAAAGGCCGAGGGAGTCCGACATGTGCTCTCTTCATTATCCATAAAGTGATATAAATAAAGGCCGAGGGAGTCTGACATGTGCTCTCTTCCCTATCCATACAGTGATACATATAAAGGCCGAGGGAGTCCGACATGTGCTCTCTTCACTATCCATAAAGTGATATGTGCTCTCTTCCCTATCCATACAGTGGCACATATAAAAGGCCGAGGGAGTCCGACATGTGCTCTCTTCCCTATCCATACAGTGGAACATATAAAAGGCCGAGGGAGTCTGACATGTGCTCTCTTCCCTATCCATACAGTGGCACATATAAAAGGCCGAGGGAGTCTGACATGTGCTCTCTTCCCTATCCATACAGTGGCACATATAAAAGGCCGAGGGAGTCCGGCATGTGCTCTCTTCCCTACTTATACAGCGATACAAAATAAAGGTCTTCTTATACTGTCGTCTCTAGCGATACGATGGCTTCCCGTAGCTAGCTATACAGTCGCACACAATTATTCATCATCCGGATGTCCTCCAGGACGCCATACCCATCTATCTAAAGTAGGACATTCCCTAGAGTAGCGAAGCGTGAGAAGTTGACGAAAAGGGACGTGGCGGTATAAAGACAACTCGTCCGGAGTAACCAACAAGTAATTACCTATATAGACATTGTAACGACAAGTCCGAAATAACCAACAAGTAATTACCTGGTGTTGGAGCAAGAGATAATAGAACATCGCACAAGAAAATGGCTGAGAAATGAAATGAATCCCCTGTTGAGTTTTCGGAAGAAACAATTACTTGAGTAAGGTAGATTATCGATGTTTTATGCTAAACACACATACCATGCTCTATATAAAGATGTGGTAAAGTATATTGGGGTTTACTGCGTCATTCTAGGGAGCGTTGTCATAGCCTTTTGACGTTGTAAGTGATGTTAGAATGTGACGTCATCGTCTTAGGGAAGCTTATCTACCACAACAAATGATTATAACATACGATGATATCAAATTCCATCTATAAACTGACATTTCTTCTTTGGAACAGCACAAATATGAAATAATAACGCTATGATTTCTACTTGAAAAGTATAACAATGATACATTAACGAAGACCAAATAAACAAGTGGAAATATGGTCACAAATTTAGTTTAAATGATGACAATGGAGGTCAACATACACATAACCTTTATAAAGTTATTAGAAAAATAATGTTTAACAAGTTATTAGAAAAATAATGTTTAACTTTTCCATGTCTTAACAGTAGCGAGGTGTAACAGAGAAACGTGCATTATGAACGACTGTCTACCTGGAACAGCGTTATGTCGTAGTTCTGATGAATCGAGACGATTCCGTTTTCCATCTTCTACCCTGCGCCGTATTGCTAATGTTCATTCGACTTTTGTGATGCTTACCTCTCCATTTTGTTTTTCGTTTCTCATCTAGCTCAGATAATAAAACTTTGTAGGTTATCACTTCCTGTTGACGATCTGCCACCGTCAAGGTTTTGTTTCGTGTTTCTTAACTGCAGCAACTTGACTGCGCATGTTCTTATTTAAATTTGCTGGTGGAATTAGTTTTCGTAGTTAAAGTGGAATTGCGAATATAATTATCTTTAAGATTTGATTTAAGATTTTCGGTCCGTCTTCATACTCTGACTGTCTTATTCTTAGTAATAGCTTTCACTGTTATAGAAACTTTAATACGTGCTCTCTTCTATATCTATAACTTAAAACAGTTTCAACAACGTAATGCCTATCTACACATTGTAATGCCTATCTACACATTGTCATGCCTATCTACACATTGTCATGCCTATCTACATATTGTCATGCCCCTCTACATATTGTCATGCCCCTCTACACATTGTCATGCCCCTCTTAACATTGTCATGCCCATCTACATATTGTCATGCCCCTCTACATATTGTCATGCCCCTCTACACATTGTCATGCCCCTCTTAACATTGTCATGCCCATCTACATATTGTCATGCCCCTCTTAACATTGTCATGCCCATCTACATATTGTCATGCCCATCTACACATTGTCATGCCCATCTACATATTGTCATGCCCCTCTTAACATTGTCATGCCCATCTACATATTGTCATGCCCATCTACACATTGTCATGCCCCTCTACACATTGTCATGCCCCTCTTAACATTGTCATGCCCATCTACATATTGTCATGCCCCTCTTAACATTGTCATGCCCATCTACATATTGTCATGCCCATCTACACATTGTCATGCCCATCTACATATTGTCATGCCCCTCTTAACATTGTCATGTCCATCTACATATTGGCATGCCCCTCTTAACATTGTCATGCCCATCTACACATTGTCATGCCCATCTACGCATTGTCATGCCCATCTACACATTGTCATGCCCATCTACATATTGTCATGCCCCTCTACATATTGTCATGCCCATCTACATATTGTCATGCCCATCTACACATTGTCATGCCCCTCTTAACATTGTCATGCCCATCTACACATTGTCATGCCCATCTACATATTGTCATGCCCATCTACATATTGTCATGCCCCTCTACACATTGTCATGCCCATCTACATATTGTCATGCCCTTCTAAACATTGTCATGCCCCTCTTAACATTGTCATGCCCATCTACACATTGTCATGCCCCTCTACATATTGTCATGCCCCTCTTAACATTGTCATGCCCATCTACATATTGTCATGCCCATCTACACATTGTCATGCACATCTACACATTGTCATGCCCCTCTTAACATTGTCATGCCCATCTACATATTGTCATGCCATCTACATATTGTCATGCCATCTACACATTGTCATGCCCATCTACATATTGTCATGCCCCTCTAAACATTTTCAGCCCCTCTAAACATTGTCATGCCCATCTACACAACGTTATGTCCCTCCAACCATTGTAATGTCCCTATACACAACACAATACCAATCTACACAACGCAACACCGCTCTACACAACAGTATGCCCCTCTATACATAATACTACCTCTCCACACTATGCAATTAACCCCTACGCAACATTATGTCCCCCTACACGAAGTGATATTCTCTACAATACTTATTCAACCCTACACAACATTATGTAATAATGTCCCTCTAGACAATGTAATAATCCCCTACAGGACGTGATATCCTCTACACGACGTAATGCACCCCTACAGGACGTGATATCCTCTACACGACGTAATGCACCCCTACAGGACGTGATATCCTCTACACAACGTAATACAACCCTAAATGACGTGATATCCTCTACACGACGTGATACAACCCTAAAGGACGTGATATCCTCTACACGACGTAATGCACCCCTACAGGACGTGATATCCTCTACACAACGTAATACAACCCTAAATGACGTGATATCCTCTACACGACGTGATACAACCCTAAAAAACGTGATATCCTCTACACAACGTAATACAACCCTAAAGGACGTGATATCCTCTACACGACGTAATACAACCCTAAAGGACGTGATATCCTCTACACGACGTAATACACCCCTACAGGACGTGATATCCTCTACACGACGTAATACACCCCTACAGGACGTGATATAAGTGGTATCCTCTACACGACGTAATACACCCCTACAGGACGTGATATCCTCTCCACGACGTAATACACCCCTACAGGACGTGATATCCTCTCCACGACGTAATACACCCCTACAGGACGTGATATCCTCACGACGTACTTCAAAGTGAACAATTGTTATTGTGCGTGGTAGAACTATATTGCCAACGACTGTAGGTTTTTAAAGTTATCATATACAAGTTTAGAGATAAAAACCTATATCGTTCCACGTCGTCTATGACATGCTGTACCTCTACCGGCATACAAGCTTCGTATATGTTATACTCACTGATTAACCTGCTGTTGTCTGTCTGTTGTCTGTCTGTTGTCTGTATCAAGCGGTCGTAATGCATATCAAATGTCTGTCATCATACTGACATAAGTTTTAACGATTGTCCGTCTGGTACGTTTTATCGTCCAATAGACTACTTGATTATTGGCATTTAACATACTGTCTGAGAATAGATACAGGTTTCCTCGGTATAATTATCAGTCTGGGTAACTCTACTAAATCCTGTATAAAGCATGCTTTCAACTGCGCAGGATTATCGCATGTCGTTGGCAATGACCCTACGTCAGACGGTGCTTTCACAAGTGTCGATGTAAAGTGAATATCGGAACCGGAAGTGACTCTCGGGGGATGTTCTAGACGACGTGAGTTTGTGTTGTATAAGAGGAAGATGAATGATATTTCATTTCCACTGATAAACACAAAACACCATTTGTAATCCGTGGTTGGTCAGGTTTGTAGAAAGTCCGAGTGTTTTGCCTAGTTGCTGAAAAGAATGCCTTTCCCAATTCCTCCCTAGGGAAAACGCTCTTTTTCGTCAAATGTATTCAAAATACTGGATTTACAATATGTAATATGTAAAATAAAAACAAAATTCGTGTGGACGTCGTGGCAGATATTGATTATCACATGATCGTTTCCTTACAGCTGATATTTGGACATAGATAGATGTGGTTTTCTGTCTGGTTTGTTCAATCTGTCGTTACCACGTCACTGCATACAGAGAGAGAGAGAGGGAGAGAGCTCTTTCGCGCGGCGTTCGAATAGTCGCTATCATAAGATTGTTTAAGAAGCTGTCAGTCTACATCAATATACATCATCTAAGCAGATATTCAGGACAAAAAAGAGGAAGTAAAATTGATTGTCGGGAAATTCATATAACATGAAAAGTCGTTTAAACATCGTAAGGGAAAGTAAGAAACAATTTTAAAAAAAAACATATTTCAATTCCACAACAGGAACAGCACTGGTGATAACATAGGGTTCCGACAATACATATCCAGAAAAACACAGCGATAACAATACTCATGACTATACTACTTACATCTCAACATCTGCTTGTGTTTCATAATTCAACCGATATGAGAGGTCGTTATGGCCTGCTTTAGTTGTGGAAACTCTACAAACCTTTGATATTTAATTTAAAGAGTAAAAATAATGTCGAACCTCTATGAAAATTGTTTACATACATACAAACGTGACAAAAGCAAAGGATTATTTAAATTTCTATCTATATGTATGACCTTTAACCTTTCACCTCGTTTTACTTCATGACTGTTTAACCTTTCGCCATTGACTTTGCTCTTTAAAGAGCTACAGAACACTTCTGAATTGGAAATCCGAAACAGAATTAACATCTTTTTTGTTTTATCAAGTGAATAAAATATTGACCCAACAAGAAAACCGATATTTATTATCTATATTGGTCGATGAAGCTCGCAGGACCTGATCTACGGTGTATAAAGTAATACCACCAACATTTCAGTATAAAATTAGATCCATTCTCATGTATTTAAGTCACTCTATACATAAAGCAAAGCCATATGGACAAGGAAACAAAACTGTCATTCAAATCAAAATCGAGAAATTTACATTAATCCATGGGCACTCTAGATACTGCCCAAGGGAAAACGTCAATGTGTGCTGGACACTAGATACCGCCCAAGGGAAAATCAAGGTGTGCTGGAATCTATAGACAGCCGAAGGGAAAACGTCAATGTGTGCTGGACACTAGATATCGCCCAAGGGAAAATCAAGGTGTGCTGGAATCTATAGACAGCCGAAGGGAAAAACCCAATGTGTGCTGGACACTAGATACCGCCCTAGGGAAAAAACTCAATGTGTGCTGGACTCTATAGACAGCCGAAGGGAAAAACTCAATGTGTGCTGGACACTAGATACCGCCCAAGGGAAAAACTCAATGTGTGCTGGAATCTAGAGACAGAACAAGGAAAAAAATCAATATGTGCCGGACTTTATAAACAGGCCCAAGGAAAAAAATCAATGTGTGCCGGACTCTATAGACAGCCCAAGGGAAAAATCAATGTGTGACAGACTCTAGAGACAGCCCAAGGGAAAAATCAATGTGTGACAGACTCTAGAGACAGCCCAAGGATACAAGACAATGTGTGACAGACTCTAGAGACAGCCCAAGGAGACAAGACAGTGTGTGCCAGACTCTAGAGACCGCCCAAGGAAACAAGACAATGTGTGACAGACTCTAGAGACAGCCCAAGGAAACAAGGCAATGTGTGCTGGACTCTAGAGATAGCCCAAGGAAACAAGACAATGTGTGCCAGACTCTAGAGACAGCCCAAGGAAACAAGGCAATGTGTACCTGACTCTAGAGACAGCCCAAGGAAACAAGGCAATGTGTGCTGGACTCTAGAGACAGCCCAAGGAAACAAGGCAATGTGTACCAGACTCTAGAGACCGCCCAAGGAAACAAGGCAATGTGTGCTGAACTATAGAGACAGCCCAGGGAAACAAGGCAATGTGTACCAGACTCTAGAGACCGCCCAGGGAAACAAGGCAATGTGTGCCAGACTCTAGAGACAGTCCAAGGAAACAAGGCAATGTGTGCTGGACTCTAGAGACAGCCCAAGGAGACAAGACAATGTGTGACAGACTCTAGAGACAGCCCAAGGAGACAAGACAATGTGTGACAGACTCTAGAGACCGCCCAAGGAAACAAGGCAATGTGTGCGCCTTGATCATATAACACAACAGGAAATACGAAACAGCAGTATAATATGTATGATGTTAGAAATTGATTAATTGTGAGGGTTTTACAAGCAATATTATCTCAATATCCCACTGGGTATTATCATAATCTTATATAATCATCTGCGAGAAATTATAAATAGAACAATATAAGAAACAAAAACTTCCAGTTTTAACGCAATTAAAATTAACTTTACATACAGGAAAATTTACAAGTTACATTATGTAGAAATGGTTGATCTCTCACAATACGATAACACATGTAAAACACGTCAGAGGACAAAGTCAGTAAATAGAGCACATGTAAAGCACGTGCGAGGACAAAGTCAGTAAATAGAACACATGTTAAACACGTGAGAGGACAAAGCCAGTAGATAGAACACATGTTAAACACGTGCGAGGACAAAGTCATTAAATAGAACACATGTTAAACACGTGCGAGGACAAAGTCAGTAAATAGAACACATGTTAAACACGTGCGAGGACAAAGTCAGTAGATAGAACACATGTTAAACACGTGCGGAACAAATCAGTAAATAGAACACATGTTAAACACGTGCGAGGACAAAGCCAGTAGATAGAACACATAAAACACGTGCAAGGACAAAGCCAGTAAATAGAACACATATAAAACACGTGCGAGGATAAAGTCAGTAAATAGAACACATGTTAAACACATGCGAGGACAAAGTCAATAAATAGAACACATGTTAAACACGTGCGAGGACAAAGCCAGTAGATAGAACACATGTTAAACACGTGCGAGGACAAAGCCAGTAGATAGAACACATGTTAAACACGTGCGAGGACAATGTCAGTAAGTAGAACACATGTTAAACACGTGCGAGGACAAAGCCAGTAGATAGAAGACATGTTAAACACGTGCGAGAACAAAGCCAGTAGATAGAACGCATGTTAAACACGTGCGAGGACAAAGTCAGTAAATAGAACACATGTTAAACACGTGCGAGGACAAAGCCAGTAGATAGAACACATGTTAAACACGTGCGAGGACAAAGTCAGCAAATAGAACACATGTTAAACACGTGCGAGGACAAAGCCAGTAGATAGAACACATGTTAAACACGTGCGGAACAAAGCCAGTAGATAGAACGCATGTTAAACACGTGCGAGGACAAAGTCAGTAGATAGAACACATGTTAAACACGTGCGAGGACAAAGTCAGTAGATAGAACACATGTTAAACACGTGCGAGGACAAAGTCAGCAAATAGAACACATGTTAAACACGTGCGAGGACAAAGTCAATAAATATAACACATGTTAAACACGTGCGGAACAAATCAGTAAATAGAACACATGTTAAACACGTGCGAGGACAAAGATAGTAGATAGAACACATAAAACACGTGCAAGGACAAAGCCAGTAAATAGAACACATATAAAAGACGTGCGAGGACAAAGTCAGTAAATAGAACACATGTTAAACACGTGCGAGGACAAAGTCAATAAATAGAACACATGTTAAACACGTGCGAGGACAAAGCCAGTAGATAGAACACATGTTAAACACGTGCGAGGACAAAGCCAGTAGATAGAACACATGTTAAACACGTGCGAGGACAAAGCCAGAAGATAGAACACAAGTTAAACACGTGCGAGAACAAAGTCAGTAAATAGAACACATGTTAAACACGTGTAAGGACAAAGCCAGTAAATAGAACACATGTTAAACACGTGCGAGGACAAAGCCAGTAGATAGAACACATGTTAAACACGTGCGAGGACAATGTCAGTAAGTAGAACACATGTTAAACACGTGCGAGGACAAAGCCAGTAGATAGAACACATGTTAAACACGTGCGAGAACAAAGCCAGTAGATAGAACGCATGTTAAACACGTGCGAGGACAAAGTCAGTAGATAGAACACATGTTAAACACGTGCGAGGACAAAGTCAGTAGATAGAACACAAGTTAAACACGTGCGAGAACAAAGTCAGTAAATAGAACACATGTTAAACACGTGTAAGGACAAAGCCAGTAAATAGAACACATGTAAAACACGTGCGAGGACAATGTCAGTAAGTAGAACACATGTTAAACACGTGCGAGGACAAAGCCAGTAGATAGAACACATGTTAAACACGTGCGAGGACAAAGCCAGTAGATAGAACACATGTTAAACACGTGTAAGGACAAAGTCAGTAGATAGAACACATGTTAAACACGTGCGAGGACAAAGTCAGTAGATAGAACACATGTTAAACACGAGAACACATGTTTAAACACGTGTAAGGACAAAGCCAGGAACACATGTAAAACACGTGCGAGGACAATGTAGATAGAACACATGTTAAACACGTGCAGGACAAAGCAAAGAACACATGTTAAACACGTGCGAGAACAAAGCCAGTAGATAGAACGCATGTTAAACACGTGCGAGGACAAAGTCAGTAGATAGAACACATGTTAAACACGTGCAAGGACAAAGCCAGTAGATAGAACACAAGTTAAACACGTGCGAGAACAAAGTCAGTAAATAGAACACATGTTAAACACGTGTAAGGACAAAGCCAGTAAATAGAACACATGTAAAACACGTGCCAGGACAAAGCCAGTATTCGACAGCAGACATAGCTGACTTAGGCGCCTCACGTCAGTCATACTTAACTCGATAGCATCGCTAACTGACTTGGCCGAACCTGATTCAATAACTAAATCCCCAACCCAAATCACACTGAATCTTTGTCGATTTCAGATCTACCAAATTGTGTTAAAAGTCCTGACAATTTGGCGATGATGTAGGAGTTATTGCTCAGTGGATTTGTCAGACGAGAGGAAATTTGATGGAAACTGTCGTGTTACAGTCTGTTGTACACTAGAGACAGGACGTTTGGAACAGAATCACATATCTGTAGGACGATAGACTAGAAATATATGCAAATATGCAGAGGTTATATAGAAAGTCGCAGGGAATTCTCATTTATATAGTGGCGTCAGCTGTCTTTGTTGACATTTACATCGTGACATTAGCTGTCTTTGTTGACATTGATATCGTGACGTCAGCTGTCTTTGTTGACATTTATATCGTGACGTCAGCTGTCTTTGTTGACAGTGATATCGTGACGTCAGCTGTCTTTGCTGATATTTGTCTAACGAGAAAACACAATAACCTATTAGTGAAGATGTACTGGAATTCATGTCGTCTTAAAGTGTTTCTTACAAGAATCTCGTGTGTATTAAATTAATGAAAATGAAATTGAAATATGAAAATGAAATATGAGATATGTTATAACAAAGTTAGAGCACTAACATTTTAGGAAACAGATTTTGGAGTAGTAGTGTTGGAGGATTTCGCGACCTTATACCAGCATACGCTAGTACTGGCATAAAACAGTAATTATCTTGAAACGTCAAAGGTGCTAAAGAAAAAACAAAACAAAAATCACCGAAAAAACGTATATCCCATAATATAGAACAAAACTCAACGACAAAACGTTAATTCCCAGAATACAGAACAAAACTCAACGACAAAACGTTAATTCCCAGAATACAGAACAAAACTCAACGACAAAACGTTAATTCCCAGAATACAGAACATAACTCAACTACAAAACATATATCCCAGAATACAGAACAAAACTCAACGACAAAACGTTAATTCACAGAATACAGAACAAAACTCAACGACAAAACGTTAATTCCCAGAATACAGAACAAAACTCAACGACAAAACGTTAATTCCCAGAATATAGAACAAAACTCAACGACAAAACGTAAATCCCTGAATACAGAACAAAACTCAACGACAAAACGTTAATTCCCAGAATACAGAACAAAACTCAACGACAAAACGTTAATTCCCAGAATATAGAACAAAACTCAACGACAAAGAGTTAGAGGAGAGAGAGAGAGAGAGATCAGAGTTAGAGAGGAGAGATCAGAGTTAGCAGGAGAGGGAGGATCAGAGTTAGCAGGAGAGATGGATTAATGAGATCAGAGTTAGCAGGAGAGGGAGGATTAATGAGATCAGAGTTAGCAGGAGAGGGAGGATTAATGAGATCAGAGTTAGCAGGAGAGGGAGGATTAATGAAATCCCGGTTAGTGGAGAGTGAGGATTAATGAGATCAGAGTTAGCAGGAGAAGGAGGATTAATGAGATCAGAGTTAGCAGGAGAGATAGGATTAATGAGATCAGAGTTAGCAGGAGAGATAGGATTAATGAGATCAGAGTTAGCAGGAGAGATAGGATTAATGAGATCAGAGTTAGCAGGAGAGGGAGGATTAATGATATCAGAGTTAGCAGGAGAAGGAGGATTAATGAGATCAGAGTTAGTGGAGATATAGAATTAATGAGATCAGAGTTAGCAGGAGAGATAGGATTAATGAGATCAGAGTTAGCAGGAGAGAGAGGATTAATGAGATCAGAGTTAGCAAGAGAGAGAGGATTAATGATATCAGAGTTAGCAAGAGAGATAGGATTAATGATATCAGAGTTAGCAGGAGAGGGAGGATTAATGAGATCAGAGTTAGCAGGAGAGAGAGGATTAATGAGATCAGAGTTAGCAGAAGAGGGAGAGTTAATGAGATCAGAGTTAGCAGGAGAGAAAGGATTAATGAGATCAGAGTTAGCAGGAGAGGGAGGATTAAAATATCAGAGTTAGCAGGAGAGTGAGGATTAATGAGATCAGAGTTAGCAGGAGAGGGAGGATTAAAATATCAGAGTTAGCAGGAGAAGGAGGATTAATGAGATCAGAGTTAGCAGGAGAGGGAAGATAAAAATTCAGAGTTAGAAGGAGAAGAAGGATTAATGAGATCAGAGTTAGTAGGAGAGAGAGGATTAATGAGATCAGAGTTAGCAGCAGAGAGAGGATTTATGAGATCAGAGTTAGAAGGAGAGGGAGGATTAATGAGATCAGAGTTTGCAGGAGAGGGAGGATTAATGAGATCAGAGTTAGCAGAAGAGGGAGGATTAATGAGATCAGAGTTAGCAGGAGAGGGAGGATTAATGAGATCAGAGTTAGCAGGAGAAGGAGGATTAATGAGATCAGAGTTAGCAGGAGAGAGAGGATTAATGAGATCAGAGTTAGTGGAGAGTGAGGATTAATGAGATCAGAGTTAGCAGGAGAGGGAGGATTAATGAGATCAGAGTTAGCAAGAGATAGGATTGATGAGATCAGAGAGAGAGAGGGATTAATGAGATCAGAGTTAGAGATCAGAGTTAGAGATTATTAATGAGATCAGAGTTAGCAGGAGAAGGAGGATTAATGAGATCAGAGTTAGCAGGAGAGGGAGGATTAATGAGATCAGAGTTAGCAGGAGAGGGAGGATTAATGATATCAGAGTTAGCAGGAGAAGGAGGATTAATGAGATCAGAGTTAGCAGCAGAGAGAGGATTAATGAGATCAGATTTAGAAGGAGAGGGAGGATTAATGAGATCAGAGTTAGCAGAAGAGGGAGGATTAATGAGATCAGAGTTAGCAGGAGAGGGAGGATTAATGAGATCAGAGTTAGCAGGAGAGAGGATTAATGAGATCAGAGTTAGCAGGAGAGGGAGGATTAATGAGATCAGAGTTAGCAGGAGAGGGAGGATTAATGAGATCAGGGTTAGTGGAGAGTGAGGATTAATGAGATCAGAGTTAGCAGGAGAAGGAAGATTAATGAGATCAGAGTTAGCAGGAGAGGGAGGATTAATGAGATCAGAGTTAGCAAGAGAGATAGGATTAATGATATCAGAGTAAGCAGGAGAGATAGGATTAATGACATCAGAGTTAGCAGGAGAGGGAGGATTAATGAGATCAGAGTTAGCAGGAGAAGGAGGATTAATGAGATCAGAGTTAGCAGGAGAGAGAGGATTAATGAGATCAGAGTTAGCAGGAGAGATAGGATTAATGAGATCAGAGTTAGCAGGAGAGGGAGGATTAATGAGATCAGAGTTAGCAGGAGAGATAGGATTAATGAGATCAGAGTTAGCAGAAGAGGGAGGATTAATGAGATCAGAGTTAGCAGGAGAGGGAGGATTAATGAGATCAGAGTTAGCAGGAGAAGGAGGATTAATGAGATCAGAGTTAGCAGGAGAGGGAGGATTAATGAGATCAGAGTTAGCAGGAGAGGGAGGATTAATGAGATCAGAGTTAGCAGGAGAGATAGGATTAATGAGATCAGAGTTAGCAGGAGAGAGAGGATTAATGAGATCAGAGTTAGCAGGAGAGGGAGGATTAATGAGATCAGAGTTAGCAGGAGAGGGAGGATTAATGAGATCAGAGTTAGCAGGAGAGGGAGGATTAATGAGATCAGAGTTAGCAGGAGATATAGGATTAATGAGATCAGAGTTAGTGGAGATATAGAATTAATGAGATCAGAGTTAGCAGGAGAGATAGGATTAATGAGATCAGAGTTAGCAGGAAAGGGAGGATTAAAATATCAGAGTTAGCAGGAGAAGGAGGATTAATGAGATCAGAGTTAGAAGGAGAGAGAGGATTAATGAGATCAGAGTTAGCATGAGAGGGAGGATTAAAATATCAGAGTTAGCTGGAGAAGGAGGATTAATGAGATCAGAGTTAGCAGGAGAAGGAAGATTAAAATATCAGAGTTAGAAGGAGAAGAGGATTAATGAGATCAGAGTTAGCAGGAGAGATAGGATTAATGAGATCAGAGTTAGCAGGAGAGGGAAGATAAAAATTCAGAGTTAGAAGGAGAAGGAGGATTAATGAGATCAGAGTTAGCAGGAGAGATAGGATTAATGAGATCAGAGTTAGCAGGAGAGATAGGATTAATGAGATCAGAGTTAGCAGGAGAGGGAGGATTAATGAGATCAGAGTTAGCAGGAGAAAGAGGATTAATGAGATCAGAGTTAGCAGGAGAAGGAGGATTAATGAGATCAGAGTTAGAAGGAGAGAGAGGATTAATGAGATCAGAGTTAGCAGGAGAGGGAGGATTAAAATATCAGAGTTAGCAGGAGAAGGAGGATTAATGAGATCAGAGTTAGCAGGAGAGGGAGGATTAAAATATCAGAGTTAGCAGGAGAGAGAGGATTAATGAGATCAGAGTTAGCAGGAGAGAGAGGATTAATGAGATCAGAGTTAGCAGGAGAAGGAGGATTAATGAGATCAGAGAGGAGAGAGAGGATTCATGAGATCAGAGTTAGCAGGAGAGGGAGGAAGAGAGGAGGATTAATGAGATCAGAGTTAGAAGGAGAGATAGGATTAATGAGATCAGAGTTAGCAGGAGAGGGAGGATTAATGAGATCAGGGTTAGTGGAGAGTGAGGATTAATGAGATCAGAGTTAGCAGGAGAAGGAGGATTAATGAGATCAGAGTTAGAAGGAGATAGAGGATTAATGATATCAGAGTTAGCAGGAGAAGGAGGATTAATGAGATCAGAGTTAGAAGGAGAGAGAGGATTAATGATATCAGAGTTCAATGAGTCAGAGTTAGCAGGAGAGAGAGAGAGATCAGAGTTAGCAGGAGAGATTAATGAGATCAGAGTTAGAGAGGAGGATTAATGAGATCAGAGTTAGCAGGAGAGAGGATTAATGATTAATGAGATCAGAGTTAGCAGGAGAGGGATTAATGAGATCAGAGTTAGCAGGAGAAGGAGGATTAATGAGATCAGAGTTAGCAGGAGAGATAGGATTAATGAGATCAGAGTTAGCAGGAGAGGGAGGATTAATGAGATCAGAGTTAGCAGGAGAGAGAGGATTAATGAGATCAGAGTTAGCAGTTAATGAGATCAGAGTTAGCAGGAGAGGGAGGATTAATGAGATCAGGGTTAGTGGAGAGTGAGGATTAATGAGATCAGAGTTAACAGGAGAGGGAGGATTAATGAGATCAGAGTTAGCAGGAGAGAGAGGATTAAAATATCAGAGGTAGAAGGAGAAGGAGGATTAACGAGATCAGAGTTAGCAGGAGAGATAGGATTAATGAGATCAGAGTTAGTGGAGATATAGGATTAATGAGATCAGAGTTAGCAGGAGAGATAGGATTAATGAGATCAGAGTTAGCAGGAGAGGGAGGATTAATGAGATCAGAGTTAGCAGGAGAGGGAGGATTAATGAGATCAGAGTTAGCAGGAGAGATAGGATTAATGAGATCAGAGTTAGCAGGAGAGATAGGATTAATGAGATCACAGTTAGTGGAGATATAGGATTAATGAGATCAGAGTTAGCAGGAGAGATAGGATTAATGAGATCAGAGTTAGCAGGAGAGGGAGGATTAATGAGATCAGAGTTAGCAGGACAGAGAGGATTTATGAGATCAGAGTTAGCAGGAGAGATAGGATTAATGAGATCAGAGTTAGTGGAGATATAGAATTAATGAGATCAGAGTTAGCAGGAGAGATAGGATTAATGATATCAGAGTTAGCAGGAGAGTTAGAGATCAGAGATGTCAATAGGATTAATGAGATCAGTAGTTAGGTTAGGAGAGAGGATTAATGAGAGTTAGTCATTAGCAGGAGAGATAGGATTAATGAAATAGCTTAATGAGTCAGAGTTAGCAGGCTTTGGACTAGTTGTGTACAATTAACCCAGATCATATCACTATATTTCAAAACTGGTTTTATAATCTATAACAGCTTTTGATTTTGACTAGTCACTTCCTACTGACTCTAGTTTTGCTATGACGAAGAATGCTTTATCTGTCGTTGTTTATGTATATATTAAATATAAACTTTATCTATTTTACAACAATTGCGAAACAAGTTATGTCAACTTATACTAATCACTCTTGTTGGCCCGGATGTAAGCGCGCGAGGGGTCTTATTGTGGGAGGAAACCGGAGTACCCGGGGAAAACCCACGTGGTCGGTATATATTGTACATGTTGCAATATTGAATCACGTTGTTAGTCCTGTGTACTGGTGTAGTGTTTTACATGTCATGTCTTTGTTTTAGAAAGATATTAGGGATGACCAGAGTTCTGTTTTCTAGAAATAAAAATCACTGATTTACCTTTGTGATGATCAAATTGATGTCCCAGATAATTCACCTACGTCTGTGTCACTAGATTGTACAGCCCGGACTGGAGTGCCATTTGTTATTACGAAGTGTCTTCTGAGTATGTCTCTAGTGCAATCTTTTACGATCAAATCCTAGATATCGAATACTAGTGGTACAAGCACAGATCACTGGGATACCCTGATTTACATTGATAAATCAGTTTAGTTTGACAGAGACAATAAAATCAAGCTCTAATTTGATAAATTCTCAAATGTTAGTTTTTATATTGAATTAGCCACGGATTTCGTCCTAATCATTACATTGGGATATATATTCTGTATATAACGGATTTCGTCCTAATCATTACATTGGGACATATATTCTGTATATAACGGATTTCGTCCTAATCATTACATTGGGACATATATTCTGTATATAACGGATTTCGTCCTAATCATTACATTGGGACATATATTCTGTATATAACGGATTTCGTCCTAATCATTACATTGGGACATATATTCTGTATATAACGGATTTCGTCCTAATCATTACATTGGGACATATATTCTGTATATAACGGATTTCGTCCTAATCATTACATTGGGACATATATTCTGTATATAACGGATTTCGTCCTAATCATTACATTGGGACATATATTCTGTATATAACGGATTTCGTCCTAATCATTACATTGGGACATATATTCTGTATATAACGGATTTCGTTTAATCATTACATTGGGACATATATTCTGTATATAACGGATTTCGTCCTAATCATTACATTGGGACATATATTATGTATATAACGGATTTCGTCCTAATCATTACATTGGGATATATATTCTGTATATAACGGATTTCGTCCTAATCATTACATTGGGACATATATTATGTATATAACGGATTTCGTAATCATTACATTGGGATATATATTCTGTAGATTTCGTCCTAATCATTACATTGGGACATATATTGACATCTTATTTTTTCACGTTTTAGATAATGGATTACGTCGATCTGCTGTATAAAGACAGATCACAGCAGATTTCTTATTTAATTGAATTATGGTATCTATTAGATATATGCTATACAACAGAGACTGCTATTTCTGAATCCGACAAAATAGCCATAGTCCAGTCTCTCTTGATTTCGTCGATTAAGACGTTGTGTATACAGTGTTTGTTGAGCTGACCTAATCGAGATGAATATGTCTGGAAATTATCCCATGACATCAACGGGGCATGTAAAATACACACAATACAACAGAGAATCCTTACCTATTGAGTGTCTTAATGTCTGTGGCAAGTGAGCTTCATCCTAAACGAGATTTCCTACCTCTACAACAGAGAAATATTTCTGTCGCGAGTGTTCTTCATCCTAAACGAGATATCCTACCTCTACAACAGAGAAATATTTCTGTCGCGAGTGTTCTTCATCCTAAACGAGATATCCTACCTCTACAACAGAGAAATATTTCTGTCGCGAGTGTTCTTCATCCTAAACGAGATATCTACCTCTACAACAGAGAAATATTTCTGTCGCGAGTGTTCTTCATCCTAAACGAGATATTCTACCTCTACAACAGAGTACCATTTCTGTCGCGAGTGTTCTTCATCCTAAACGAGATATCCTACCTCTACAACAGAGAAATATTTCTGTCGCGAGTGTTCTTCATCCTAAACGAGATATTCTACCTCTACAACAGAGTACCATTTCTGTCGCGAGTGTTCTTCATCCTAAACGAGATATCCTACCTCTACAACAGAGAAATATTTCTGTCGCGAGTGTTCTTCATCCTAAACGAGATATCCTACCTCTACAACAGAGAAATATTTCTGTCGCGAGTGTTCTTCATCCTAAACGAGATATTCTACCTCTACAACAGAGAAATATTTCTGTCGCGAGTGTTCTTCATCCTAAACGAGATATCCTACCTCTACAATAGAGAAATATTTCTGTCGCGAGTGTTCTTCATCCTAAACGAGATATCCTACCTCTACAACAGAGAAATATTTCTGTCGCGAGTGTTCTTCATCCTAAACGAGATATCCTACCTCTACAACAGAGAAATATTTCTGTCGCGAGTGTTCTCCATCCTAAATCCTATGAATGCCATACAGATAGGTACAGACAACAGAGATTTCAATTCACTTCAGAGATTTAAAGCTTCATAAAGAATTTGCCTTTTCACAGGTAGCATTTATAAGCCCATTAATGTCAATAGAAAGAAGTTAAATGCTTTATTACTTAATTACTTATGACTTCAATGACCGCGCGGACACTGTAGGAAATTTGTCTAGATTTGGATCGTTATGACTTTATTCACTTCTCAAACTAGACGTAATAGAGACACGGAAAGAGGCATTACAATAGATCTGGTGGATATACCGTCACGTTTGAAAACTTAATGGATACTTTAGAAAAGCCACTTGTTGTCCATAATGTTCGAACTATGTCATTTCCGCTTCCTCTCTCTGTGCTACGGGAACTTTAAGTGGATTCAGAAAATACTGCTTCTGGTGACCTGTAGAAACTAGCTTGGATAGTTCATAAAATTATTCATGATGTGGCACAAATTAGGGTTTTAAACCTATCCGTACAGATGGCTGCGATTCTCCAACAAGTAGCCAGTTTATGAAAGTTGATTTTGAAATAAGGGAGTTGATACTAGAGACATCAGCAATATCTTACACCAGGCCCCACTTGTATAAAACATCTCAACTTGAGATTTCCTCAAGCCCAGATTTTCCTCAGCTAATATCTCCTTGAAAATATCTTGTATGAAAATTCCTCAAGGAATTTCAGGACATCCTAGCCGATGCCTTCCTCCTGTTCCTTGAGAAAAAATTATACAAGCCGTTTTTGAGGAGATATCAGCTGAGGAAAATCTCGACTTGAGGAAATCTCAAGTTGAGATGTTTTATATAAGTGGGGCCAGAAGTATATTCAGTCTAACTTTCCACCCTACTGTCAAAACTGTAACACCTCTGCTATTCCAAGCCCATTGCATCCAAACTTTTCAATTACAAACAAACGCTACGGCAACTGAATGTGGATGACCTTAGAACTAGTTCTCCGTCAGCTTGTTCTTGTTCTATCTCTACTTATAACTATGGTCCTACTGGGCACATAGTAACCGGTGGTTTAAGCATTATTCAAAATGTTAAGCTACGAGATATTTCATGAAAGGTACTAAATATCGTCAAATCCCGTCCTTTATTGGAATATGAATGTCAAGATATTTATAGATTCTGTTGATGACTGTGCAAAACAATAAGTGAAAAGAGAACATGTTAACATAGGATTCAATTGCACGTGTCAGCTTTTCACGATCCTGATGTTAAATCCACACTTCAAGATTTGCATGACAGGTTTGTTATTGTGTCTGCAGATTAGGCATCCAATGAATAACTTGATCCTTATATGCAAACATTATTACATGTCCTGTATACAAAAAGAACAAGGCTTGCTTAATAACGAAGCTTTTGACCAATCTTCAACATTCTCTTCTGAAATAGTCTCTTGATTTTTCGATCCTGTACACCACTATACTCCATTCTAAACTGAATGATGGAATGAGAGCTTTCCTCTCCAAGAAAGGCGAACGGCGATATAGATATATGGTTATGAACTGAAGCGTATGTCGTAAAGATTACGTTAAAATCAAAGGAAAAGAAATGGAGAACAAAAATCATCAAAAATGATTGGGTTTCTGGTTGACAACATCATCCTCGAGTTCGATGGGAACTGACGCTAACCCTCTGCTAGATAACTTGTTTTTGTTTTCATACACGACTGAATTTATTAAAGTGCTTATCAAAACAGGTCACATAAGACCTTGCAAAGTCTTTAAATTTCACTTTCAGATATATTGATGACATCTTGTCTTTAGATGACAAGAATTTACTGACCACGTCCATCGTATACACCAACCAGAATCGGAAATTAAAGACACGACAGACTCTTCTACATCAGCCGCTTATATCGACCTTCATCTGCAAAATCACCAACATGAACAGCTTTCTACACAATCTGTATGATAAATGTGATGATATCAATTTCCCTATTTCGACATTACTTACTTTGACTGACCAAGGTTTCCATGGCGGGTGTCGTCGATGAAGCAGAAGATGCTTACTCTTCCGGAACACCAGGGCTCGTATTCACGAAACCATTCTCATGCTCAAGCACAGATTTTGTACTCAAACCAACTTTTTTTTTATAATTCACTTAAATCATCAAAAATAATACAAATGTCAAATATCAACATGGAATATAACTTTGACTTGAAGTCATTTCAAAATTGATTGAAATCTTTTGCAAAGTTTAGCCTGTGTTCATTTGTTCCTTAATACTGTCGTATCGTCCTTGTCTGTTCCTGTGTTATTGTCTCCTTACACTGTCGTATCGTCCTTGTCTGTTCCTGTGTTATTGTCTACTTACACTGTCGTATCCTCCTTGTCTGTTCCTGTATTATTGTCTACTTACACTGTCGTATCGTCCTTGTCTGTTCCTGTGTTATTGTCTCCTTACACTGTCGTACTGTCGTATCGTCCTTGTCTGTTCCTGTGTTATTGTCTTCTTACACTGTCGTATCCCCCCGGTCTGTTCCTGTGTTATTGTCTCCTTATACTGTCGTATCGTCCTTGTCTGTTCCTGTGTTATTGTCTCCTTATACTGTCGTATCGTCCTTGTCTGTTCCTGTGTTATTGTCTCCTTATACTGTCGTATCGTCCTTGTCTGTTCCTGTGTTATTGTCTCCTTACACTGTCGTATCGTCCTTGTCTGTTCCTGTGTTATTGTCTCCTTACACTGTCGTATCGTCCTTGTCTGTTCCTGTGTTATTGTCTCCTTACACTGTCGTATCCTCCTTGTCTGTTCCTGTGTTATTGTCTCCTTATACTGTCGTATCGTCCTTGTCTGTTCCTGTGTTATTGTCTCCTTACACTGTCGTATCGTCCTTGTCTGTTCCTGTGTTATTGTCTCCTTACACTGTCGTATCGTCCTTGTCTGTTCCTGTGTTATTGTCTCCTTATACTGTCGTGTCGTCCTTGTCTGTTCCTGTGTTATTGTCTCCTTATACTGTCGTATCGTCCTTGTCTGTTCCTGTGTTATTGTCTCCTGACACTGTCGCATCGTCCCGGTCTGTTCCTGTATTATTGCCTACTTACACTGTCGTATTGTCCTGGTCTGTTCCTGTGTTATTGTCTCCTTATCCTGTTGCATCGTCCTTGTCTGTTCCTGTGTTATTGTCTCCTTACACTGTCGTATCGTCCTTGTCTGTTCCTGTGTTATTGTCTCCTTACACTGTCGTATCGTCCTGGTCTGTTCCTGTGTTATTGTCTCCTTACACTGTCGTATCGTCCTTGTCTGTTCCTGTGTTATTGTCTCCTTACACTGTCGTATCGTCCTTGTCTGTTCCTGTGTTATTGTCTCCTTATACTGTCGTATCGTCCTTGTCTGTTCCTGTGTTATTGTCTCCTTACACTGTCGTATCGTCCTTGTCTGTTCCTGTGTTATTGTCTCCTTACACTGTCGTATCGTCCTTGTCTGTTCCTGTGTTATTGTCTCCTTACACTGTCGTATCGTCCTTGTCCTGTTCTGTTCCTGCTGTTATTGTCTCCTTACACTGTTATTGTCTCCTTATCTGTCTCCTTATACTGTCGTATCGTCCTTGTCTGTTCCTGTGTTATTGTCTCCTTACACTGTCGTATCGTCCTTGTCTGTTCCTGTGTTATTGTCTCCTTACACTGTCGTATCGTCCTTGTCTGTTCCTGTATTATTGTCTCCTTACACTGTCGTATCGTAATGGTCTGTCTCCTTATACTGTCGTATCGTCCTTGTCTGTTCCTGTGTTATTATCTCCTTATACTGTCGTATCCCTCCGGTCTGTTCCTGTGTTATTGTCTCCTTATACTGTCGTGTCGTCCTTGTCTGTTCCTGTGTTATTGCCTACTTACACTGTCGTATCGTCCTTGTCTGTTCCTGTGTTATTGTCTCCTTACACTGTCGCATCGTCCTTGTCTGTTCCTGTGTTATTGTCTCCTTACACTGTCGCATCGTCCTTTTCTGTTCCTGTGTTATTGTCTCCTTACAATGTCGTATCGTCCTTTTCTGGTCCTGTGTTATTGTCTCCTGACACTGTCGTATCGTCCTTGTCTGTTCCTGTATGATTGCCTACTTACACTGTCATATCGTCCTTGTCTATTCCTGTGTTATTATCTCCTTATACTGACGTATCGTTCTTGTCTGTTCCTGTGTTATTGTCTCCTTACACTGTCGTACTGTCGTATCGTCCTTGTCTGTTCCTGTGTTATTGTCTCCTTACACTGTCGTATCGTCCTTGTCTGTTCCTGTGTTATTGTCTCCTTATACTGTCGTATCGTCCTTGTCTGTTCCTGTGTTATTGTCTCCTTACACTGTCGCATCCTCCTTGTCTGTTCCTGTGTTATTGTCTCCTTACACTGTCGTATCGTCCTTGTCTGTTCCTGTGTTATTGCCTACTTACACTGTCGTATCGTCCTTGTCTGTTCCTGTGGTATTGTGTCCTTATACTGTCGTATCGTCCTTGTCTGTTCCTGTGTTATTGTCTCCTTATACTGTCGTATCGTCGTTGTCTGTTCCTGTGTTATTCTCTCCTTACACTGTCGTATCGTCCTTGTCTGTTCCTGTGTTATTGTCTCCTTATACTGTCGTATCGTCCTTGTCTGTTCCTGTGTTATTGTCTCCTTATACTGTCGTATCGTCCTTGTCTGTTCCTGTGTTATTGTCTCCTTACACTGTCGTATCGTCCTTGTCTATTCCTGTGTTATTATCTCCTTATACTGACGTATCGTTCTTGTCTGTTCCTGTGTTATTGTCTCCTTACACTGTCGTATCGTCCTTGACTGTTCCTGTGTTATTGTCTACTTACACTGTGGTATCGTCCTTGTCTCTTCCTGTGTTATTGTCTCCTTATACTGTCGTATCGTCCTTCTCTGTTCCTGTGTTATTGTCTCCTTACACTGTCGCATCGTCCTTATCTGTTCCTGTGTTATTGCCTACTGACACTGTCGTATCGTCCTTGTCTGTTCCTGTGTTATTGTCTCCTTACACTGTCGTATCGTCCTTGTCTGTTCCTGTATTATTGCCTACTGACACTGTCGTATCCTCCCGGTCTGTTCCTGTGTTATTGTCTCCTTACACTGTCGTATCGTCCTGGTCTGTTCCTGTATTATTGCCTACTTACACTGTCGTATCGTCCTTGTCTGTTCCTGTGTTATTGTCTCCTTCCACTGGCGTATCGTCTTTGTCTGTTCCTGTGTTATTGTCTCCTTACACTGTCGTATCGTCTCTGTCTGTTCCTGTGTTATTGTCTCCTTACACTGTCGTATCGTCCTTGTCTGTTCCTGTGTTATTGTCTCCTTATACTTTCGTATCGTCCTTGTCTGTTCCTGTGTTTTTGTCTCCTTATACTGTCCTATCGTCCTTGTCTGTTCCTGTGTTATTGTCTCCTTACACTGTCGTATCGTCCTTGTCTGTTCCTGTGTTATTGTCTCCTTACACTGTCGTATCGTCCTTGTCTGTCTGTTCCTGTGTTATTGTCTCCTTACACTGTCGTATCGTCCTTGACTGTTCCTGTGTTATTGTCTCCTTACACTGTCGTATCGTCCTTGTCTGTTCCTGTGTTATTGTCTCCTTACACTGTCGTATCGTCCTTGTCTGTTCCTGTGTTATTGTCTCCTTACACTGTCGTATCGTCCTTGTCTGTTCCTGTGTTATTGTCTCCTTACACTGTCGTATCGTCCTTGTCTGTTCCTGTGTTATTGTCTCCTTACACTGTCGTATCGTCCTTGTCTGTTCCTGTGTTATTGTCTCCTTACACTGTCGTATCGTCCTTGTCTGTTCCTGTGTTATTGTCTCCTTACACTGTCGTATCGTCCTTGTCTGTTCCTGTGTTATTGTCTCCTTACACTGTCGTATCGTCCTTGTCTGTTCCTGTGTTATTGTCTCCTTACACTGTCGTATCGTCCTTGTCTGTTCCTGTGTTATTGTCTCCTTACACTGTCGTATCGTCCTTGTCCTTGTCTGTTCCTGTGTTATTGTCTCCTTACACTGTCGTATCGTGTTCCTGTGTTATTGTCTCCTTCCTGTCTATTGTCTGTTCCTGTGTTATTGTCTCCTTAGACTGTCGTATCGTCCTTGTCTGTTCCTGTGTTATTGTCTCCTTACACTGTCGTGTCGTCCTTGTCTGTTCCTGTGTTATTGTCTCCTTACACTGTCTGTCCTTGTCTGTTCCTGTGTTATTGTCTCCTTACACTGTCGTATCGTCCTTGTCTGTTCCTGTGTTATTGTCACCTTCCACTGTCGTATCGTCCCTGTCTGTTCCTGTGTTATTGTCTCCTTCCACTGGCGTATCGTCTTTGTCTGTTCCTGTGTTATTGTCTCCTTACACTGTCGTATCGTCCTTGTCTGTTCCTGTGTTATTGTCTCCTTACACTGTCGTATCGTCCTTGTCTGTTCCTGTGTTATTGTCTCCTTACACTGTCGTATCGTCCTTGTCTGTTCCTGTGTTATTGTCTCCTTACACTGTCGTATCGTCCTTGTCTGTTCCTGTGTTATTGTCTCCTTACACTGTCGTATCGTCCTTGTCTGTTCCTGTGTTATTGTCTCCTTACACTGTCGTATCGTCCTTGTCTGTTCCTGTGTTATTGTCTCCTTACACTGTCGTATCGTCCTTGTCTGTTCCTGTGTTATTGTCTCCTTACACTGTCGTATCGTCCTTGTCTGTTCCTGTGTTATTGTCTCCTTACACTGTCGCATCGTCCTTGTCTGTTCCTGTGTTATTGTCTCCTTATACTGTCGTATCGTCCTTCTCTGTTCCTCTGTTATTGTCTCCTTACACTGTCGTATCGTCCTTATCTGTTCCTGTGTTATTGCCTACTGACACTGTCGTATCGTCCTTGTCTGTTCCTGTGTTATTGTTTCCTTACACTGTCGTATCGTCCTTGTCTGTTCCTGTGTTATTGCCTACTTACACTGTCGTATCGTCCTTGTCTGTTCCTGTGTTATTGTCTCCTTACACTGTCGTATCGTCCTTGTCTGTTCCTGTGTTATTGTCTCCTTACACTGTCGTATCGTCCTTGTCTGTTCCTGTGTTATTGTCTCCTTACACTGTCGTATCGTCCTTGTCTGTTCCTGTGTTATTGTCTCCTTACACTGTCGTATCGTCCCTGTCTGTTCCTGTGTTATTGTCTCCTTATACTGTCGTCGTATCGTCCTTGTCTGTTCCTGTGTTATTGTCTCCTTATACTGTCGTATCGTCCTTGTCTGTTCCTGTGTTATTGTCTCCTTACACTGTCGTATCGTCCTTGTCTGTTCCTGTGTTATTGTCTCCTTACACTGTCGTATCGTCCTTGTCTGTTCCTGTGTTATTGTCTCCTTACACTGTCGTATCGTCCTTGTCTGTTCCTGTGTTATTGTCTCCTTACACTGTCGTATCGTCCTTGTCTGTTCCTGTATTATTGCCTACTTACACTGTCGTATCGTCCTTGTCTGTTCCTGTGTTATTGTCTCCTTACACTGTCGTATCGTCCTTGTCTGTTCCTGTGTTATTGTCTCCTTACACTGTCGTATCGTCCTTGTCTGTTCCTGTGTTATTGTCTCCTTACACTGTCGTATCGTCCTTGTCTGTTCCTGTGTTATTGTCTCCTTACACTGTCGTATCGTCCTTGTCTGTTCCTGTGTTATTGTCTCCTTACACTGTCCTATCGTCCTTGTCTGTTCCTGTGTTATTGTCTCCTTACACTGTCGTATCGTCCTTGTCTGTTCCTGTGTTATTGTCTCCTTACACTGTCGTATCGTCCTTGTCTGTTCCTGTGTTATTGTCTCCTTACACTGTCGTATCGTCTCTGTCTGTTCCTGTGTTATTGTCTCCTTACACTGTCGTATCCCCCCGGTCTGTTCCTGTGTTATTGTCTCCTTATACTGTCGTATCGTCCTTGTCTGTTCCTGTGTTATTGTCTCCTTATACTGTCGTATCGTCCTTGTCTGTTCCTGTGTTATTGTCTCCTTACACTGTCGTATCGTCCTTGTCTGTTCCTGTGTTATTGTCTCCTTACACTGTCGTATCGTCCTTGTCTGTTCCTGTGTTATTGTCTCCTTACACTGTCGTATCGTCCTTGTCTGTTCCTGTGTTATTGTCGCCTTACACTGTCGTATCGTCCTTGTCTGTTCCTGTGTTATTGTCTCCTTACACTGTCGTATCGTCCTTGTCTGTTCCTGTGTTATTATCTCCTTACACTGTCGTATCACACAAGTCTGTTCCTGTGTTATTGTCTCCTTACACTGTCGTATCGTCCTTGTCTGTTCCTGTGTTATTGTCTCCTTACACTGTCGTATCCTCCTTGTCTGTTCCTGTATTATTGCCTACTTACACTGTGGTATCGTCCTTGTCTCTTCCTGTGTTATTGTCTCCTTCTACTGTCGTATCGTCCTTCTCTGTTCCTGTGTTATTGTCTCCTTACACTGTCGCATCGTCCTTGTCTGTTCCTGTGTTATTGTCTCCTTACACTGTCCTATCGTCCTTGTCTGTTCCTGTGTTATTGTCTCCTTATACTGTCCTATCGTCCTTGTCTGTTCCTGTGTTATTGTCTCCTTACACTGTCGTATCGTCCTTGTCTGTTCCTGTGTTATTGCCTACTTACACTGTCGTATCGTCCTTGTCTGTTCCTGTGTTATTGTCTCCTTATACTGTCGTATCGTCCCTGTCTCTTCCTGTGTTATTGTCTCCTTCCACTGGCGTGTCGTCTTTGTCTGTTCCTCAGTTATTGTCTCCTTACACTGTCGTATCGTCTCTGTCTGTTCCTGTGTTATTGTCTCCTTACACTGTCGTATCGTCCTTGTCTGTTCCTGTGTTATTGTCTCCTTACACTGTCGTATCGTCCTTGTCTGTTCCTGTGTTATTGCCTTCTTACACTGTCGTATCCTCCCGGTCTGTTCCTGTGTTATTCTCTCCTTACACTGGTGTATCGTCCTTGTCTGTTCCTGTGTTATTGTCTCCTTACACTGATGTATCGTCCTTGTCTGTTCCTGTGTTATTGTCTCCTTACACTATCGTATCGCCTTGTCTGTTTCTGTATTATTGCCTTCTTACACTGTCGTATCCTCCCGGTCTGTTCCTGTATTATTGCCTACTTACACTGTCGTATCGTCCTTGTCTGTTCCTGTGTTATTGTCTCCTTACACTGTCGTATCGTCCCTGTCTGTTCCTGTGTTATTGTCTCCTTCCACTGGCGTATCGTCTTTGTCTGTTCCTGTGTTATTGTCTCCTTACACTGTCGTATCGTCCTTGTCTGTTCCTGTGTTATTGTCTCCTTATACTGTCCTATCGTCCTTGTCTGTTCCTGTGTTATTGTCTCCTTACACTGTCGTATCGTCCTTGTCTGTTCCTGTGTTATTGTCTCCTTACACTTTCGTATCGTCCTTGTCTGTTCCTGTGTTATTGTCTCCTTACACTGTCGTATCGTCCTTGTCTGTTCCTGTGTTATTGTCTCCTTACACTGACGTATCGTCCTTGTCTGTTCCTGTGTTATTGTCTCCTTACACTGTCGTGTCGTCCTTGTCTGTTCCTGTGTTATTGTCTCCTTACACTGTCGTATCGTCCTTGTCTGTTCCTGTGTTATTGTATACTTACACTGTCGTGTCCTCCTTGTCTGTTCCTGTATTATTGTCTACTTACACTGTCGTATCGTCCTTGTCTGTTCCTGTGTTATTGTCTCCTTACACTGTCGTATCGTCCTTGTCTGTTCCTGTGTTATTGTCTCCTTACACTGTCGTATCGTCCTTGTCTGTTCCTGTGTTATTGTCTCCTTACACTGTCGTATCGTCCTTGTCTGTTCCTGTGTTATTGTCTCCTTATACTGTCGTATCGTCCTTGTCTGTTCCTGTGTTATTGTCTCCTTACACTGTCGTATCGTCCCTGTCTGTTCCTCTGTTATTGTCTCCTTACACTGTCGTATCGTCCTTGTCTGTTCCTGTGTTATTATCTCCTTACACTGTCGTATCGTCCTTGTCTGTTCCTGTGTTATTGTCTCCTTACACTGTCGTATCGTCCTTGTCTGTTCCTGTGTTATTGTCACCTTCCACTGTCGTATCGTCCTTGTCTGTTCCTGTGTTATTGTCTCCTTATACTGTCGTGTCGTCCTTGTCTGTTCCTGTGTTATTGTCTACTTACAGTGTCGTATCGTCCTTGTCTGTTACTGTGTTATTCTCTCCTTACACTGGTGTATCGTCCTTGTCTGTTGCTGTGTTATTGTCTACTTACACTGTCGTATCGTCCTTGTCTGTTCCTGTGTTATTGTCTCCTTACACTATCGTATCGTCCTTGTCTGTTCCTGTGTTATTGTCTCCTTACACTGTCGTATCGTCCTTGTCTGTTCCTGTGTTATTGTCTCTTTACACTGTCGTATCGTCCTTGTCTGTTCCTGTGTTATTGTCTCCTTACACTGTCGTATCGTCCTTGTCTGTTCCTGTGTTATTATCTCCTTACACTGTCGTATCCCCCCGGTCTGTTCCTGTGTTAATGTCTCCTTACACTTTCCCCCTGGTCTGCTGTATTGCCTCGCGTTTTCCATCAGTCTGTTCCTGTAATTAAAAATTGTGTTAAATAATTCACTGTCATGTGTTGTCTGTTCCTGTTTTATTGCCTACTTACACTGTCGTATCGTCCTTGTCTGTTCCCGTGATTTGACTTATAAACAGCAGAAATAATCATTAACTGGTGTTTAGTTCGATTTGAATTTTCTATAGGAAACAGAACTCTCATGACAGCCGAGGGCGGCAAATCTTTATAGACCATCATCATGGCATTGGGGTCGTCCATTGCACTACTTATGCAAGGTATCCCGCAAAATCAGGTCGCTAATCAATTTGGAGTCCATCCATCGAACATTTGCCGTCTCTCATCCAAAGACTACATGCCACCGGAAGAGTTGCAGACCGTCCCAGAACAGTCGCCCTCGTGTGACGACGCGTCGGCAGGATAGGGCAATGCGACTTTCGCACCTACGCAATCGCTTTCTGACGGCCACGGAAACAGCCTAAGACCGCGGCGGCCATATGTTGGACCACAACTTAATGCGCACCGACGTGCCAGAAGAATGCAATGGCTGAACGCACATTCCGTAAGACGCTTCCCAATGCAACGTTGGAGAAGGGTCCTATTCTCAGATGAGTCCAGGTTTTCGCTTTACCGGGCAGACGGCCGACGTCGTGTCTATAGACGTACTCACGGGCGCTATGCAGATGCTTGCGTGATTGAGAATGACCGCTTTGGAGAAGGATCGGTCATGGTATGGGGAGGGATTGCGCATGGTATCAAGACTCCTCTGGTCGTTATTCAGGGAAATCTCACGCCCGTCCGCTATAGAGATCAAGTCCTAGCGCCGCATGTTGTTCCTCTAGTACAGCAGCGTCAACTGACGTTTCAGCAGGACAACGCCCGACCGCATGTAGTGAGGGTTTGCCGTGGTTATCTCGCAGCAAACAGTGTCCCCACTCTAGACTGGCCCCCATACAGCCCTGACCTCTCCCCAATAGAGCATTTATGGGAGAAAAGGATAAGACGTAGGCCGAATCCTCCAACCAACGTCGCTCAGTTGGCGTCAAATTTGAAAGGTTTACTTAACGTACACGAATGAAATTCTCGTAGATGACAGAGTGGTCAACTATCTTCCAGTTACACCATAATTACATTCTAAAACCCTTTTCTATTTCCCATAGTTGACCTGGAAATTCCTTATTGCGTTTCTTTTTCCTCTCAGTATATATGTAGAGAGAGAGTAAGAGTCACATTCAATCAAATCCCTATTTTACTTTTTTTGCAATTAAGAGATATCATCATCTTTGCTTAATTTCTGATCACCATATATGAGTAAATCTAATTAAATTCTCAAAGAGAGGTTGTAACTGTCTTCTTAATAGATTTCGATTATGAATGTATAGGGGACAAACATCAAAATAGTAATAAAAGTCATCACACGGGTTGCTGCATCTACATTCAGCTGTATTACCTTTTGCTCTGAAAATGCGTAAACAAGAGATCTGGCAGGATATCTCAACTGGAAATGAAGTATGTTTAAATTACGTAAATCCCAAGCCTAAAAGCATTTGTCATGTATTATTTCTGTCTTACTGATAATTGATTTAAATGTATTGAGAGGATGAGAGTTCCTTATAGAAATATCTACGTCATACCACATTTTGGTTGTTGATGAGAAAAAGAATTTCGCACGCTTAAGAGATAACCTGAAGATCTAGTGATTGGAAACCATTTGAGAATTATAAGATTTATGTTAAGATTAAATTTCACATCTCAAACAATAAACGATTTAATTGTTTCATTAATTTTAATGACCTCTAACGAAACAAAATAGAAAAAATGTCGTGAAAGTTTCAATATCATGTAATTTCCCTTTTCAGTTGAAAAAAAAGACGTCAACTGAGGTTTCCATCCAAGCATCTTTGGAGTCGAGAGCGGAGAACTTACCACTGTGCTATCGTTACGTTACACATGACAGAGTGAAATTTTAGGAATCTTATTAAGAATATAGTTTACTCCATCTATTGAACATATTTTGTGTTTTTGTTTGTGTGGAATGCAAAACATGTGTCAAGAAAAACAAAGATGACAATGATGTGGTCAGTACATTAATGACTGATTATGCTATAATGTATAATACAAAAGCTCGTCTTGGAATCAAACAATGATTACTGGTTAGTCATATATCATTCAATGATAAAAAAACAAGTTCATTGTAACATTTTACTACGTTGCTATGATAAAACCTTGAAAAAAAGTGAAACGGTAATAGGTAAGTCCGCTTTTCTCGATATTCCAGTTACCAGCAAATTAAAATCGAATTCATCTAGTCCGTGTTGATTAATTACATAATAAGTAGATCCTGATCAAGCGTAAATCGAAAATATCGGGAAAATCCAATTTGCACATTTAAATAACTCATTTAATTATGTTGTCAAATTTGGACATAGTGACGTTTAAAAGCCCCCTCTTTAAAAGCAAAGACATGCCCAACATCCTCCCTTTGGTGCATTTCTTAAATTGATGTCATGACGTCGTCTATGTGGTTTTAGAGTCATTTGCATACATGGTGCTGTTTCAATGCAACGAATAAAATCAAACTGTTAGGAGGTATTCATGTTTAAAATAACCAACTACGTAGAATTATTTTCGCGAAAAAAAACTGAAAAATGGTGAGATTTTGAAGGTATTATTCCCTAGTGTTGCGGATCTCTTTCACGTACGTTCTAAATACGTTACCTATCCCGTGATATCTAATGATAGCATCTAAAAACAATGAAACAAAATTAGTTTAACGGAGGTGAAAATCGAAATTCATTACCACAATTTACAAAATGCAATGCCCGACATTAGTTCACAGTCTGATTTCATTGGTATTCTGAAATGAGTGCATTTGAAATGAATAGATTTGAAACACCGCGATTAAGATTTGTCCTGTTGTATATATGCAGAATACAATAGCGTGTTAAACACGTGTCTTCAAGCAGAAGCCAAGTGTGATTTTCTTGTCAAGCATGGGTTGTCACATGAACAAAGCTCCCTAAAAGAATGCTCCGCTTGCGCCCATTCCTAATCGCCTCTATAAATGCGGTCGTGCCATATGCGGTACGGTAAACTGAGGTTTTGTACACTGTTCCGTTTTCTTGTGAGTACGCGTTAACCGTATCTTTATTTCATGGTATTTATGAATGCATTTCCGTTATTGTCTATGCAAAAAGTATACATGGACTGGTTTTACTTATACTGGCCCTGACACGACCGTATACATGGGCTGGTTTTACCTATACAGGCCTTGACACGACCGTATACATGGGCTGGTTCTACTTATACAGACCCTGACACGACCGTACACATGGACTGGTTTTACCTATACAGGCCCTGACACGACCGTATAGATGGGCTGGTTTTACCTAAACTGGCCCTGACACGACCGTATAGATGGGCTGGTTTTACCTAAACTGGCCCTGACACGACCGTATACATGGGGCTGGTTTTACCTATACAGACCCTGACACGACCGTATAGATGGGCTGGTTTTACCTAAACTGGCCCTGACACGACCGTATACATGGGGCTGGTTTTACCTATACAGACCCTGACACGACCGTATAGATGGGCTGGTTTTACCTATACAGGCCCTGACACGACCGTATAGATGGGCTGGTTTTACCTAAACTGGCCCTGACACGACCGTATACATGGGGCTGGTTTTACCTATACAGACCCTGACACGACCGTATACGTGGGCTGGTTTTACCTACATTGGCCCTGACACCACCGTTATAAGGGCTGGTGTTACATATTGGTATTGACAAGAGTGTTGACATTCTCAGTCTCTTGGGAAAGAGAGTGAACGGGATCATGGAATTCATCACTTTTCCTGATTCCTGACACAGGTGGAGATAGGACCATCTAAACGCATTCCAAAAGGAATTTACAATATAAAGAAAATTAACTCCAAACGATTTTCAGAAGATTGGTTATGATGAGATGTGATAACTCATTGCCAACATCTATATTTATTAGCGTCGGCATGACTTTTTGGAGCGGATCCTGCATCTCCTTTTGTAGTTAGATTGTAAATGAGCTGTCGTCACATGTCTGGTTTCTGCTGGTAAGGCTATGGATTAAACCTGCTAAGTTTGAATATGAGACCGGTCTGCACAATTATTGATCTTAAAAGGAAATCGACTAGATTTATTACTATCTCCGTTTGTTTGAATGCACCATAAATCATTTTTACAAAATGAGAATGATTAAAAATAATACCGCCACGAAGTCCATTTCTATTCGCATTTAGGTTTTACCTCTTCCGTTACATCTTGAATGATACTCATTACATAATTAGAGATATATTGAATTTTACAAGAATAACGATGAAGCTACACAGTGCTTGTTTGGTGTAAAGTTTCGAGTCTTGCTGTGACACTTTGTTATCAGAACTAACTTCCGACACAGAAACTGTACGTCTAACGTCTCGGTGACTATGTCATCTTCACCAGAAAATTATCAGTGAAGTATACGATGGTTAAGAATTCTACAGGTCGGCAACTTTATACTTCTAGCTATGAAAAATTTGTATTATTGTAGGATTGGGACAATTATAAAGTGATCCCAACAGAGAGAGGGGGTATAACGAGAGAGAAAGAGAAAGGATAGGGAGAGAAAAGGGGAGAGAGAGAGGAGGAGGAGAGAGAGGGGAGAGAGACAGAGAGGAGGGGGAGAGACAGAGAGGAGGGGGAGAGAAAAGGGGAGAGAGTGAGGAGGAGGAGAGAGAGGGGGGAGACAGAGAGGAGGGGGAGAGAGAGGGGAAGAGAGTGGGGATGAGAAGAGAGAGAGAGGGAGAGAGAGGAGGGAGGAGAGAAAAGGGGAGAGAGAGGAGGAGGAGAGAAAGGGGGGAGAGAGAGGAGGGGGAGAGAGTGGGGGTGAGGAGAGAGAGAGGGGAAGAGAGCGGGAGAGAGAGAGAGGAAGGAGGAGAGAGAGGGGGAGAGAGAGGGGGAGTATGAGGGGGCGAGAGGTGGGGAGACACATACACAGAGAGATAATATTCTTATATCGAGAGGATGTCAGGGCAGCAATGTTGATATTCCGTATCGAACAGACTCTAAATCGAGATGAGGGTGGCATACACATAAAGCCACAAACTTCCGCTAATTTGTTTTCATATTTGGGGAAGATTTTGTTTAAACTCATGAAACAGAAACATACTACTGCAAAGTACCTACTTCTTTCTGACAAATGACAGCTGACAGTGACAGGCAGTAGCATGTTGTGGACAAAACTATATACAGTACACAAACTAACAACACTCTTTTTGTACAGTAACATAGTGCATCATACACAGAGCATTCCATTTCAACACAAAATGAATATAAATGTATTATATCGACCGTAGCTTCTGCGAGAAATAACTTGATATATCCTCCTTGACAGAGTGATTAGTAACAGTGTTATGAGTGATATGGTAGGGGGCGCTACTTTTCGGTTTGTTATCATTAATTCTGACATAACTCTGACCATAAGTTACACAATGGTATTTCCACCACTTAGGACACCAGCTTAACCATTACCTTGTATAACGTTGAAACGGGATCAGAGGCGCTATCCGGAATTTTGTTCATTGCTTAATGATGAATGAATATGTTTCTATCCTAGGGCTTCCTACCAGAGGCACTTCAACCTACACTAGCGATATTTCAATTAAGGACTTACAATCCCTGGAGACAATATCATTGGTGCTTCAATCAGTACACTGTGTTCGTTCCCAGGCACTAATTGATTTTCTTGATCTAAACGAGAGATGTTGCCTCTCCTTCCGTTTATCCGTACACAGATGACATTCACCCTTTCTCCAGGTAATATCTTGTCCGTAATAACGGTTTATCCGTACACAGATGACATTCACCCTTCCCCAGGTAATATCTTGTCCGTAATAACGGTTTATCCGTACACAGATGACATTCACCCTTCCTCAGGTAATATCTTGTCCGTAATAACGGTTTATCCGTACACAGATGACATTCACCCTTCCCCAGGTAATATCTTGTCCGTAATAACGGTTTATCCGTACACAGATGACATTCACCCTTCCCCAGGTAATATCTTGTCCGTAATAACGGTTTATCCGTACACAGATGATATTCACCCTTTCTCCAGGTAATATCTTGTCCGTAATAACGGTTTATCCGTACACAGATGACATTCACCCTTCCTCAGGTAATATCTTGTCCGTAATAACGGTTTATCCGTACACAGATGATATTCACCCTTCCCCAGGTAATATCTTGTCCGTAATAACGGTTTATCCGTACACAGATGATATTCACCCTTTCTCCAGGTAATATCTTGTCCGTAATAACGGTTTATCCGTACATAGATGACATTCACCCTTCCCCAGGTAATATCTTGTCCGTAATAACGGTTTATCCGTACACAGATGATATTCACCCTTTCTCCAGGTAATATCTTGTCCGTAATAACGGTTTATCCGTACACAGATGACATTCACCCTTCCCCAGGTAATATCTTGTCCGTAATAACGGTTTATCCGTACACAGATGATATTCACCCTTCCCCAGGTAATATCTTGTCCGTAATAACGGTTTATCCGTACACAGATGACATTCACCCTTCCCCAGGTAATATCTTGTCCGTAATAACGGTTTATCCGTACACAGATGATATTCACCCTTTCTCCAGGTAATATCTTGTCCGTAATAACGGTTTATCCGTACACAGATGACATTCACCCTTCCCCAGGTAATATCTTGTCCGTAATAACGGTTTATCCGTACACAGATGACATTCACCCTTCCCCAGGTAATATCTTGTCCGTAATAACGGTTTATCCGTACACAGATGACATTCACCCTTCCCCAGGTAATATCTTGTCCGTAATAACGGTTTATCCGTACACAGATGACATTCACCCTTCCCCAGGTAATATCTTGTCCGTAATAACGGTTTATCCGTACACAGATGACATTCACCCTTCCCCAGGTAATATCTTGTCCGTAATAACGGTTTATCCGTACACAGATGACATTCACCCTTCCCCAGGTAATATCTTGTCCGTAATAACGGTTTATCCGTACACAGATGATATTCACCCTTTCTCCAGGTAATATCTTGTCCGTAATAACGGTTTATCCGTACACAGATGATATTCACCCTTTCTCCAGGTAATATCTTGTCCGTAATAACGGTTTATCCGTACACAGATGATATTCACCCTTCCCCAGGTAATATTTTGTCCGTAATAACGGTTTATCCGTACACAGATGATATTCACCCTTCCCCAGGTAATATTTTGTCCGTAATAACGGTTTATCCGTACACAGATGACATTCACCCTTCCCCAGGTAATATCTTGTCCGTAATAACGGTTTATGTACACAGTTAATATTCACCCTCACCTACAAGTTTGTCTGTATTCTCAGAGACAAATTGTCTAATGAATGTGATCTCTACCACCACAATGGCGACTAACTTGATAATATTGTTTTTATTTCTGTGAACGCCTTGGCTAAATTTAAACAAATCTTATCAGCAAAAGGCATGTAATCTAATCCACGGTACAAATAACCTTTAGGATATCGGGATAAATTAATTAACGACAAAAATGTTTATCTTTCTTTTATCGTACACATCTCTAGTTCATCTAATAGCACCTATCTGTATATTATATAATATGAAATTCAAAACAGAAAAAAGAAAATACAAACATGGCAACGACGTTACAGTAATATTAAACGTTTATAAAAGTACAAACATATTATATATGTCAGTCACACAAAGACAACATATACCTTAGTCACATAAAGACAATATATACACAGACACACAAAGACAATATATACCTCACTCACACAAACACAATATATACCTCACTCACACAAAGACAATATATCCCTCAGTCACACAAAGACAATATATACCTCAGTCACAAAAAGACAATATATACCTCAGTCACACAAAGACAATATATACCTCACTCACACATAGACAATATATACCTCACTCATAAAAAAGACAATATATACCTCACTCACACAAAGACAATATATCCCCCAGTCACACAAAGACAATATATACCTCACTCACACAAAGACAATATATACCTCACTCACACATAGACAATATATACCTCACTCACACAAAGACAATATATACCTTAGTCACACAAAGACAATATATACCTCAGTCAAGCAAAGACAATATATACATCAGTCACACAAAGACAATATATACCTCACTCACACAAAGACAATATATACCTCACTCACACAAAGACAATATATACCTCACTCACACAAAGACAATATATACCTCACTCACACAAAGACAATATATACCTCACTCACACAAAGACAATATATACCTCACTCACACAAAGACAATATATACCTCACTCACACAAAGACAATATATACCTCACTCACACAAAGACAATATATACCTCACTCACACAAAGACAATATATACCTCACTCACACAACGACAATATATACCTCAGTCACACAAAGACAATATATACCTCAGTCACACAAAGACAATATATACCTCATATATACCTCACTCACACAAAGACAATATATACCTCACTCACACAACACAAAGACAATATATACCTCACTCACACAAAGACAATATATACCTCACTCACACAAAGACAATATATACCTCACTCACACAAAGACAATATATACCTCACTCACACAAAGACAATATATACCTCACTCACACAAAGACAATATATACCTCACTCACACAAAGACAATATATACCTCACTCACACAAAGACAATATATACCTCACTCACACAAAGACAATATATACTTCAGTCACACAAAGACAATATATACCTTACTCACACAAAGACAATATATACCAATATATACCTCACTCATAAAAAAGACAATATATACCTCACTCACACAAAGACAATATATCCCTCAGTCACACAAAGACAATATATACCTCAGTCACAAAAAGACAATATATACCTCAGTCACAAAAAGACAATATATACCTCACTCACACATAGACAATATATACCTCACTCACACAAAGACAATATATACCTCACTCACACAAAGACAATATATCCTTCACTCACACAAAATATACACACACAAGACAATATATACCTCACTCACACAAAGACAATATATACCTCAGTCACACAAAGACAATATATACCTCAGTCACACAAAGACAATATATACCTCACTCACACAAAGACAATATATACCTCACTCACACAAAGACAATATATACCTCACTCACACAAAGACAATATATACCTCACTCACACAAAGACAATATATACCTCACTCACACAAAGACAATATATACCTCACTCACACAAAGACAATATATCCCTCAGTCACACAAAGACAATATATACCTCAGTCACAAAAAGACAATATATACCTCACTCACACATAGACAATATATACCTCACTCACACAAAGACAATATATACCTTAGTCACACAAAGACAATATATACCTCACTCACACATAGACAATATATACCTCACTCACACAAAGACAATATATACCTCAGTCACAAAAAGACAATATATCCTTCACTCACACAAAGACAATATATACACTGTCACACAAAGACTATATATACCTCACTCACACATAGACAATATATACCTCACTCATCAAAAAAAGACAATATATACCTCACTCACACAAAGACAATATATACCTCACTCACACAAAGACAATATATACCTCAGTCACACAAAGACAATATATACCTCAGTCACACAAAGACAATATATACCTCAGTCACACAAAGACAATATATACCTCACTCACACAAAGACAATATATACCTCACTCACACAAAGACAATATATACCAATATATACCTCACTCACACAAAGACAATATATACCTCACTCACACAAAGACAATATATCCCTCAGTCACACAAAGACAATATATACCTCAGTCACAAAAAGACAATATATACCTCAGTCACAAAAAGACAATATACCTCACTCACACATATATATACCTCACTCACACAAAGACAATATATACCTCACTCACACAAAGACAATATATACCTCACTCACACAAAGACAATATATACCTCACTCACACAAAGACAATATATACCTCACTCACACAAAGACAATATATACCTCACTCACACAAAGACAATATATACCTCACTCACACAAAGACAATATATACCTCACTCACACAAAGACAATATATACCTCACTCACACAAAGACAATATATACCTCACTCACACAAAGACAATATATACCTCAATCACACAAAGACAATATATACCTCACTCACACAAAGACAATATATACCTCACTCACACAAAGACAATATATACCTCACTCACACAAAGACAATATATACCTCACTCACACAAAGACAATATATACCTCACTCACACAAAGACAATATATACCTCACTCACACAAAGACAATATATCCTTCACTCACACAAAGACAATATATACCTCACTCACACAATAGACACATATATATACCTCACTCACACAAAGACAATATATACCTCACTCACACAAAGACAATATATACCTCACTCACACAACGACAATATATACCTCAGTCACACAAAGACAATATATACCTCAGTCACACAAAGACAATATATACCTCACTCACACAAAGACAATATATACCTCACTCACACAAAGACAATATATACCTCACTCACACAAAGACAATATATCCTTCACTCACACAAAGACAATATATACACTGTCACACAAAGACTATATATACCTCACTCACACATAGACAATATATACCTCACTCATAAAAAAGACAATATATACCTCACTCACACAAAGACAATATATACCTCACTCACACAAAGACAATATATCCCCCAGTCACACAAAGACAATATATACCTCAGTCACACAAAGACAATATATACCTCAGTCACACAAAGACAATATATACCTCACTCACACATAGACAATATATACCTCACTCACACAAAGACAATATATACCTCAGTCACAAAAAGACAATATATTCTTCACTCACACAAAGACAATATATACCTCACTCATCAAAAAAAGACAATATATACCTCACTCATCAAAAAAAGACAATATATACCTCACTATATACCTCACTCACACAAGACAATATATACCTCACTCACACAAAGACAATATATACCTCACTCACACAAAGACAATATATACACACACAAAGACAATATATACCTATATACCTCACTCACACAAAGACAATATATACCTCACTCACAAAAAGACAATATATACCTCACTCACACATAGACAATATATACCTCACTCACACAAAGACAATATATACCTCACTCACACAAAGACAATATATACCTCACTCACACAAAGACAATATATACCTCACTCACACAAAGACAATATATACTTCACTCACACAAAGACAATATATACACTGACTCACACAAAGACAAAATATACCTCACACACACAAAGACAATATATATACCTCACTCACACAAAGACAATATATACCTCACTCACACAAAGACAATATATACCTCACTCACACAAAGACAATATATACCTCACTCACACAAAGACAATATATACCTCACTCACACAAAGACAATATATACCTCACTCACACAAAGACAATATATACCTCACTCACACAAAGACAATATATACCTCACTCACACAAAGACAATATATACCTCACTCACACAAAGACAATATATACCTCACTCACACAAAGACAATATATACCTCACTCACACAAAGACAATATATACCTCACTCACACAAAGACAATATATACCTCACTCACACAAAGACAATATATCCGTCACTCACACAAAGACAATATATTCCTCATATATACCTCACTCACACAAAGACAATATATACCTCACTCACACAAAGACAATATATACCTCACTCACACAAAGACAATATATACCTCACTCACACAAAGACAATATATACCTCACTCACACAAAGACAATATATACTTCACTCACACAAAGACAATATATACACTGTCACACAAAGACTATATATACCTCACTCACACATAGACAATATATACCTCACTCACACAAAGACAATATATACCTCACTCACACAAAGACAATATATCCTTCACTCACACAAAGACAATATATACACTGTCACACAAAGACTATATATACCTCACTCACACACAATATATACACACACAAAGACAATATATACCTCACTCACACAAAGACAATATATACCTCACTCACACAAAGACAATATATACCTCACTCACACAAAGACAATATATACCTCACTCACACAAAGACAATATATACATCAGTCACGCAAAGACAATATATACATCAGTCACACAAAGACAATATATACCTCACTCAAACAAAGACAATATATACCTCACTCACACAAAGACAATATATACCTCACTCACACAAAGACAATATATACCTCACTCACACAAAGACAATATATACCTCACTCACACAAAGACAATATATACCTCACTCACACAAAGACAATATATACCTCACTCACACAAAGACAATATATACCTCACTCACACAACGACAATATATACCTCAGTCACACAAAGACAATATATACCTCAGTCACACAAAGACAATATATACCTCACTCACACATAGACAATATATACCTCACTCACACAAAGACAATATATACCTCACTCACACAAAGACAATATATACCTCACTCACACAAAGACAATATATACCTCACTCACACAAAGACAATATATACCTCACTCACACATAGACAATATATACACAAACACACAAAGACTATATATACCTCACACACACAAAGACAATATATACATCAGTCACACAAAGACAATATATACACAGTCACACAAAGACAATATATACCTCACTCACACAAAGACAATATATACCTCAATCACACAAAGACAAATACAATATATACCTCAGTCACACAAAAAGAAAATATATACCTCACTCACACAAAGACAATATATACCTCACTCACACAAAGACAATATATACCTCACTCACACAAAGACAATATATACCTCACTCACACAACGACAATATATACCTCAGTCACACAAAGACAATATATACCTCTGTCATACAAAGACAATATATACCTCACTCACACAAAGACAAATATATACCTCACTCACACAAAGACAATATATACCTCACTCACACAACGACAATATATACCTCACTCACACAAAGACAATATATACCTCACTCACACAAAGACAATATATCCCTCAGTCACACAAAGACAATATATACCCCAGTCACACAAAGACAATATATACCTCACTCACACAAAGACAATATATACATCAGTCACACAAAGACTACATATACACAGTCACACAAAGACAATATATACCTCACTCACACAAAGACAATATATACCTCAATCACACAAAGACAATATATACCTCACTCACACAAAGACAATATATACCTCACTCACACAAAGACAATATATACCTCACTCACACAAAGACAATATATACCTCACTCACACAAAGACAATATATACCTCACTCACACAAAGACAATATATACCTCACTCACACAAAGACAATATATACCTCACTCACACAAAGACTATATATACCTCACTCACACAAAGACAATATATACCTCACTCACACAAAGACAATATATACCTCACTCACACAAAGACAATATATACCTCACTCACACAAAGACAATATATACCTCACTATATACACACAAAGACAATATATACCTCACTCACACAAAGACAATATATACCTCACTCACACAAAGACAATATATACACACACAAAGACAATATACCTATACACAAAGACAATATATACCTCACACACAAAGACAATATATACCTCACACACACAAAGACAATATATACCTCACTCACACAAAGACAATATATACCTCACTCACACAACGACAATATATACCTCAGTCACACAAAGACAATATATACCTCAGTCACACAAAGACAATATATACCTCAGTCACACAAAGACAATATATACCTCACTCACACAAAGACAATATATACCTCACTCACACAAAGACAATATATACCTCACTCACACAAAGACAATATATCCTTCACTCACACAAAGACAATATATACACTGTCACACAAAGACTATATATACCTCACTCACACATAGACAATATATACCTCACTCACACAAAGACAATATATACCTCACTCACACAAAGACAATATATACCTCACTCACACAAAGACAATATATACCTCAGTCACACAAAGACAATATATACCTCAGTCACACAAAGACAATATATACCTCACTCACACAAAGACAATATATACCTCACTCACACAAAGACAATATATACCTCACTCACACAAAGACAATATATACCTCACTCACACAAAGACAATATATACCTCAGTCACACAAAGACAATATATACCTCACTCACACAAAGACAATATATACCTCAGTCACACAAAGACAATATATACCTCACTCACACAAAGACAATATATACCACAAACACACAAAGACAATATAAACAACAGTCACACAAAGACAATATATACATCAGACACACAAAGACAATATATACCTCATATACCTCACTCACACAAAGACAATATATACCTCACTCACACAAAGACAATATATACCTCACTCACACAAAGACAATATATACCTCACTCACACAAAGACAATATATACCTCAGTCACACAAAGACAATATATACCTCACTCACACATAGACAATATATACCTCACTCACACAAAGACAATATATACCTCACTCACACAATATATACCTCACACAAAGACAATATATACCTCACTCACACAAAGACAATATATACCTCACTCACACAAAGACAATATATACCTCAGTCACACAAAGACAATATATATCTCACTCACACATAGACAATATATACACAGACACACAAAGACAATATATACCTCACTCACACAAAGACAATATATACTTCACTCACACAAATACAATATATACACTGTCACACAAAGACTATATATACCTCACTCACACGAAGACAATATATACCTCACTCACAGAGAGACAATATATACCTCACTCACACAAAGACAATATATACCTCACTCACACAAAGACAATATATACCTCACTCACACAAAGACAATATATCCTTCACTCACACAAAGACAATATATACCTCACTCACACAAAGACAATATATACCTCACTCACACAAAGACAATATATACCTCACTCACACAAAGACAATATATACCTCACTCACACAAAGACAATATATACCTCACACACACAAAGACAATATATACCTCAGACACACAACTCACAAAAAGACAATATATACCTCACTCACACAAAGACAATATATACCTCACTCACACAAAGACAATATATACCTCACTCACACAAAGACAATATATCCATCACTCACACAAAGACAATATATACACATAGACAATATATACCTCACTCATCAAAAAAAGACAATATATACCTCATTCACACAAAGACAATATATACCTCACTCACACAAAGACAATATATACCTCACTCACACAAAGACAATATATACCTCACTCACACAAAGACAATATATACCTCACTCACACAAAGACAATATATACCTCACTCACACAAAGACAATATATACCTCAGTCACACAAAGACAATATATACCTCACTCACACAAAGACAATATATACCTCACTCACACAAAGACAATATATACCTCACTCACACAAAGACAATATATACCTCACTCACACAAAGACAATATATACCTCACTCACACAAAGACAATATATCCCTCAGTCACACAAAGACAATATATACCCCAGTCACACAAAGACAATATATACCTCACTCACACAAAGACAATATATACAACTCACACAAAGACAATATATACCTCACTCACACAAAGACAATATATACCTCAGTCACACAAAGACAATATATACCTCACTCACACAAAGACAATATATACCTCAATCACACAAAGACAATATATACCTCACTCACACAAAGACAATATATACCTCACTCACACAAAGACAATATATACCTCACTCACACAAAGACAATATATACCTCACTCACACAAAGACAATATATACCTCACTCACACAAAGACAATATATACCTCACTCACACAAAGACAATATATACCTCAGTCACACAAAGACAATATATACCTCACTCACACAAAGACAATATATACCTCAGTCACACAAAGACAATATATACCCCAGTCACACAAAGACAATATATACCTCACTCACACAAAGAAAATATATACATCAGTCACACAAAGACTACATATACACAGTCACACAAAGACAATATATACCTCACTCACACAAAGAAAATATATACCTCACTCACACAAAGACAATATATACCTCACTCACACAAAGACAATATATACCTCACTCACACAAAGACAATATATACCTCACTCACACAAAGTATATACACACAAAGACAATATATACCTCACTCACACAAAGACAATATATACCTCACTCACACAAAGACAATATATACCTCACTCACACAAAGACAATATATACCTCACTCACACAAAGACAATATATACCTCACTCACACAAAGACAATATATACCTCACTCACACAAAGACAATATATACTTCAGTCACACAAAGACAATATATACCTTACTCACACAAAGACAATATACACTCACACAAAGACAATATATACCTCACTCACACAAAGACAATATATACCTCACTCACACAAAGACAATATATACTTCAGTCACACAAAGACAATATATACCTTACTCACACAAAGACAATATATACCAATATATACCTCACTCACACAAAGACAATATATACCTCACTCACACAAAGACAATATATACCTCACTCACACAAAGACAATATATACCTCACTCACACAAAGACAATATATACCTCACACACACAATATATACAATATATACCTCACTCACACAAAGACAATATATACCTCACTCACACAAAGACAATATATACCTCAGTCACACAAAGACAATATATACCTCACTCACACAAAGACAATATATACATCACTCACACAAAGACAATATATACCTCACTCACACAAAGACAATATATACCTCACTCACACAAAGACAATATATACCTCACTCACACAAAGACAATATATACCTCACTCACACAAAGAGATTCTATACTGTTTTTTGAGTTATTAATTTTTTTCTTTAGACACAAAAAGACAATATATACCTCAGTCACAAAAAGACAATATATACCTCACTCACACAAAAATATCACTATTGAACCTTGTATAAAACACTGGTGGAATATCACTATTAAACCTTGTATAAAACACTGGTGGAATATCACTATTAAACCTTGTATAAAACACTGGTATCACTATTAAACCTTGTATAAAACACTGGTGGAATATCACTATTAAACCTTGTATAAAACACTGGTGGAATATCACTATTAAACCTTGTATAAAACACTGGTGGAATATCACTATTAAACCTTGTATAAAACACTGGTGGAATATCACTATTAAACCTTGTATAAAACCTTGTATAACACTGGTGGAATATCACTATTAAACCTTGTATAAAACACTGGTGGAATATCACTATTAAACCTTGTATAAAACACTGGTGGAATATCACTATTAAACCTTGTATAAAACACTGGTGGAATATCACTATTAAACCTTGTATAAAACACTGGTGGAATATCACTATTAAACCTTGTATAAAACACTGGTGGAATATCACTATTAAACCCTGTATAAAACACTGGTGGAATATCACTATTAAACCCTGTATAAAACACTGGTGGAATATCACTATTAAACCGTGTATAAAAAACTGGTGGAATATCACTATTAAACCTTGTATAAAACACTGATGGAATATCACTATTAAACCTTGTATAAAACACAGGTGGAATATCACTATTAAACCCTGTATAAAACACTGGTGGAATATCACTATTAAACCCTGTATAAAACACTGGTGGAATATCACTATTAAACCCTGTATAAAACACTGGTGGAATATCACTATTAAACCTTGTATAAAACACTGGTGGAATATCACTATTAAACCTTGTATAAAACACTGGTGGAATATCACTATTAAACCTTGTATAAAACACTGGTGGAATATCAATATTAAACCTTGTATAAAACACTGGTGGAATATCACTATTAAACCCTGTATAAAACACTGGTGGAATATCACTATTAAACCCTGAAAACACTGGTGGAATATCACTATTAAACCTTGTATAAAACACTGGTGGAATATCACTATTAAACCTTGTATAAAACACTGGTGGAATATCACTATTAAACCTTGTATAAAACACTGGTGGAATATCACTATTAAACCCTGTATAAAACACTGGTGGAATATCACTATTAAACCTTGTATAAAACACTGGTGGAATATCACTTTTAAACCGTGATTAGAACACTGGTGGAATATCACACTGGTGGAATATCACTATTAAACCCTGTATAAAACACTGATGGAATATCACTATTAAACCTTGTATAAAACACTGGTGGAATATCACTATTAAACCTTGTATAAAACACTGTGGATAAAACATAAAACACTGGTGGTGGAATATCACTATTAAACCTTGTATAAAACACTGGTGGAATATCACTACAAACCCTTGTATAAAACACTGGTGGAATATCACTATTAAACCCTGTATAAAACACTGATGGAATATCACTATTAAACCTTGTATAAAACACTGGTGGAATATCACTATTAAACCTTGTATAAAACACTGGTGGAATATCACTATTAAACCCTGTATAAAACACCTGTATAAAACACTGGTGGAATATCACTATTTAACCCTTGTATAAAACACTGGTGGAATATCACTATTAAACCCTGTATAAAACACTGGTGGAATATCACTATTAAACCTTGTATAAAACACTGGTGGAATATCACTATTGAACCTTGTATAAAACACAGGTGGAATATCACTATTAAACCTTGTATAAAACACTGGTGGAATATCACTATTAAACCTTGTATAAAACACTGGTGGAATATCACTATTAAACCTTGTATAAAACACTGGTGGAATATCACTATTAAACCCTGTATAAAACACTGGTGGAATATCACTATTAAACCTTGTATAAAACACTGGTGGAATATCACTATTAAACCTTGTATAAAACACTGGTGGAATATCACCCTGTATAAAACACTGGTGGAATATCACTATTAAACCCTGTATAAAACACTGGTGGAATATCACTATTAAACCTTGTATAAAACACTGGTGGAATATCACTATTAAACCTTGTATAAAACACTGGTGGAATATCACTATTAAACCTTGTATAAAACACTGGTGGAATATCACTATTAAACCTTGTATAAAACACTGGTGGAATATCACTTTTAAACCGTGATTAGAACACTGGTGGAATATCACTATTAAACCCTGTATAAAACACTGATGGAATATCACTATTAAACCTTGTATAAAACACTGGTGGAATATCACTATTAAACCTTGTATAAAACACTGGTGGAATATCACTATGAGAATATCACTACCCTCTCTGTCACAGTACAAACACTGTATAAAACAGTGGAATATCACTATCTAAACCTGTAGGAGTAAAACACTGGTGGAATGATCACTCTCTGTTGTACCTCTCTGTCACAGTGACAGGAGTGAGAAATACGTGTACCTCTCTGTCACAGTGACAGGAGTGAGAAATACGTGTACAATACCAATCTAAGAGTTATTGGCTCATGTCATACAAAGTCTTGAAATCAGACACTTACCTGTTCTGAAGGATCTTTTCCCCGTTACACCTGTTCTCCAAGATCTTTTCCTGGTTAGACCTGTTCCCCAGGATCTACTCCATGGTACGTCTTTCCTCCGGGATCTATTCCCTATCACAGCTGTTCTCCAGGGTCTATTCTCATATACACCTGTTCTCCGGGATAAATTCCCTATCACACCTGTTCTCCTGAATCTATTCCCTATAACAGCTTTTCTCCGTGATCTATTCCCTGTCGCACCTGTACTTCAGGATGTGTCCTCACTTGCCTCTGTATTATGTTCCGGAGACAACCATATGCTGTCTCAGAGGGATACAGTGATACTCCACACACTCCGTGCGCACGTGTGACACCCAGCCACAGTATCCAGCCCTACTGATCTCGCTGCGCTACCACGCTGGTAGAGACCTCTGGAACAGCGGAGCACCGTCCTTTTGTCTCCCATTCACCACCGCTATGTGTTTCATCACAATAAGTAAGGTTTTATCTATATTTTAGCTAAGTGTTATTAGCTTTATTTAACCAACATCAATAAACGTGTCCGACACTCCCAGAAGGATACACTTGTGTTTCACTGTTACACTGATGTACATGACTGATCACTTTCCAAGATTGATACACGTGCGTATCGTTGTTACGCTGACACGCGTGTCTAACACTGTTCCAAGATACTCGCGTCTAACATTGTATATTGTTTTACCAATTTCGCACATTATTTGATTTCCTTAGCAATGTTACTACATGTGTAAAATACTTGAAGTTGATGTACATTTTTCAACTTCTTTTCTTTTTATACATTGATATACCTGTCGTATCACTCGTCATACATTGATACACGTGCCGTATCACTCTTTATACATTGATACACGTGTCGTCTCATTCTTTATACATAGATACACGTGCCGTATCACTCTTTATACATTGATACACGTGTCGTCTCATTCTTTATACATAGATACACGTGCCGTATCACTCTGTATACATTGATACACGTGTCGTATCACTATTTATACATTGATACACGTGCCGTATCACTCTTCAGACATTGATACACGTGCCGTATCACTCTTTATACATTGAAACACGTGCCGTATCACTCTTCATACATTGATACACCTCTCGTATCACTCTTCAGACAGTGATACACGTGCCGTATCACTCTTTATACATTGATACACGTGCCTTATCACTCTTTATACATTGATACACGTGTCGAATCACTCTTTATACATTGATACGTGTCGTATCACTCTTTATACATTGATACACGTGCCGTATCACTCTTTATATATTGATACACGTGCCGTATCACTCTTTATACATTGATACACGTGCCGTATCACTCTTTATACATTGATACACATGCCGTATCACTCTTTATACATTGATATACGTGTCGTATCACTCTTTATACATTGACACACGTGCCGTATCACTCTTTATATATTGATACACGTGCCGTATCATTCTTTTAACATTGATACACGTGCCGTATCACTCTTTATACATTGATACACATGCCGTATCACTCTTTATACATCGATACACGTGCCGTATTACTCTTTCTACATTGATACACGTGCCGTATCACTCTTTATACATTGATACACGTGTCGTATCACTCTTTATACATTGATACACGTGCCGTATCACTTTTCAGACAGTGATTCACGTGCCGTATCACTCTTTATACATTGATAAACGTGCCTTATCACTCTTTATACATTGATACACGTGCCGTATCACTTTTCAGACGGTGATTCACGTGCCGTATCACTCTTTATACATTGATACACGTGCCGTATCACTTTTTATACATTGATACACGTGCCGTATCAGTCTTTATACATTGATACACGTGCCGTATCACTCTTTATACATTAATACACGTGTCGTATCACTTTTTATTCATTGATACACGTGCCGTATCACTCTTTATACATTGATACACGTGCCGTATCACTCTTTATACATTGATACACGTGCGTATCACTTTTTATTCATTGATACACGTGCCGTATCACTCTTTATACATTGATACACGTACCGTATCACTCTTTATACATTGATACACGTGCATTCCCCTGACTCTATATAAATTGTATTTATTCCCGTACTCTTTATGAGTTGTAAGCGGTCTCCTGCTGTGTATAAATTGTATCCTGCCCCCTGACTCTGTGTAAGTTGTAAGCGGCCTCGTACTGTGTATAAATTGTATCCTGCCCCCTGACTCTGTGTAAGTTGTAAGCGGCCTCGTACTCAATAATACGAAGTCTATCCACTTTGCTATGCATGATTCACTCTCAGACGAAATTTGATTTCTCGCTCGTCTTCGTAGGCTTGAAAATGTACTTTGCTGATGATTTAGAGGCAATATGCAGTTATTGATTACAATACATATATATCAACGCATATCAAATTGTTTTTATATCATATTCAGCGGCCACAGAATAATATCTCTCCTAGTGTTTGACACAACAGATTGATTTTCGTCTTATCGCTTTCGCTCGTGTGGTAAGTATGAAGTAATGACATCATTTCACTACAGACGCTATTCTATCAATTGGTACCCTCCATGTTCTTGTTTGATGTCTCATCTACTGGTATGATTTTGTTTGATATCTCCTCTACTGTTATGTTTTTATTTGATGTCTCCTCTACTGGTATGTTTTTGTGTGGTGTCTCCCCTACTGTTATGTTTTTATGTGATGTCACCTCTACTGTTATGTTTTTATTTGATGTCTCCTCTACTGGTATGTTTTTGTATGATGTCTCCTCTACTGGTATGTTTTTGTATGATGTCTCCTCTACTGGTATGTTTTTGTTTGATGTCTCCCTACTGGTAAGTTTTTGTTTGATGTCTCCTCTACTGGTATGTTTTTGTATGATGTCTCCTCTACTGGTATGTTTTTGTATGATGTCTCCTCTACTGGTATGTTCTTGTTTGATGTCTCCCTACTGGTATGTTTTTGTATGATGTCTCCTCTACTGGTATGTTTTTGTTTGATGTCTCCCTACTGGTAAGTTTTTGTTTGATGTCTCCTCTACTGGTATGTTTTTGTATGATGTCTCCTCTACTGGTATGTTTTTATGTGATGTCTCCTCTACTGGTATGTTTTTATGTGATGTCTCCTCTACTGGTAAGTTTTTTGTTTGGTGTCTCCCTACTGGTTTGTTTTTGTTTGATGTCTCCTCTACTGGTATGTTTTTGTATGATGTCTCCTCTACTGGTATGTTTTTATGTGATGTCTCCTCTACTGGTATGTTTTTGTTTGGTGTCTCCCCTACTGGTATGTTTTTGATGATGTCTCCTCTACTGGTATGTTTTTATGTGATGTCTCCTCTACTGGTATGTTTTTTTTTGGTGTCTCCCCTACTGGTTATGTTTTTGTTTGATGTCTCCTCTACTGGTAAGTTTTTGTTTGATGTCTCCTCTACTGGTAAGTTTTTGTTTGATGTCTCCTCTACTGGTATGTTTTTGTATGATGTCTCCTCTACTGGTATATTTTTGTTTGATGTCTCCTCTACTGGTAAGTTTTTGTTTGATGTCTCCTCTACTGGTATTTTTTGTTTGATGTCTCCCTACTGGTATGTTTTTGTGTGATGTCTCCTCTACTGGTATGCTTTTGTTTTATGTCTACCTACTGGCATGCTTTTGTTTGATGTCTCCCTACTGGTAAGTTTTTGTTTGATGTCTCCTCTACTGGTATGTTTTTGTTTGATGTCTTCCATGATGATGTCGTTTAATATCTTTTCTATGTGTATTTCCTGGATGATTTTTCGTCCCAAGTTTCCTCTCTTGGTATCGCTGAAAGTGACGCTGGTTGTGTCCCTAATGTGACATCCATTTTATACTTAGGCAAAATAAACACACAGCGAATCAATAAGTGTTTTAAACAAGATATTCAACATCGCATTGGACATCTTGTCGTACATCTCCAACCAATAAATCTACGCGGACAAAGTTGTCTTGTTTTACAATATCTGTTGTTTTGAGTAGATTTAAGGGAGAAAAAATTCACCGGTATTAATGCTTTCTTTATGTACCAAATGTAATTTAAACTTATACTACAATGTTTCCGATGTTTCGATGTCACTTGTCTCAAACAAAACAAATTATTTAATTGAATGTTTGTATCGGGTGTCAGTTAAACACCATATTGTTTTGTCACCCTCCCTTTCTGTGATTACCACAAACTATTTAGAAAGAAAGAAAGACTTTTCCTCTCCCCCTCTCCCATCCCCACCCCTACCCCACCCCCACCCCCACCCCCCACCCCTAACATTTATTCATTAATTACGTAATGGCACAATTTGATTCCGACCTGAATGAATTAATACCTGAATCATCTGTGTAAAAACGATATGATTAGAGTGCATATTTACCGGTTACACGTGATGTGATTGGTACAATAGGAGTGCACGTGATCCAGAGATACCACACAGCAGTTTTATGGTGCCTGCATTTTAATACGCATTGCAATGAAACATCAGATATCGTTACATAACGCTGTTTATGTTTTTTCTAAACGTTGATTAAAACAAAATCAATACAAAGTTATCTTTATAAATATCATTCCGACATGAAAACATGGCACCTAGTTAAACAGACCTAACGAACATTTAAAGTACCGCACAGTTTAATGGAACGAATCAGAGAAGGAAACAACAGCTGTTTAAGCGTTACTTTGACACTGACCGAAGATGCTTATACAGTTAAAATTATCTCCCTTGTATCGCTCTCCAGGGCAGAATGTAGCTGCTTTAAATATCACTTGATAATTGTTCAATTATCCTGAGAACTTTCGAAAGATATCAAGAGCCACCGGAAATCGAAAACAAGCACTTAAACGTGATCAAATCAGTAATGAGTTGACTACAGCAGTGATCTCCTAGCGGGAAATCGATCACAATCTCAGGGACGATTACTTGGGAGGGAACTTGATCAAGGGACGGACGGAAAACGCTGCGTAGGAAGAGACCGATCCATAACACCAACATCACTACTTCGCCTGATAACTTTAAAATAGCCTCAAAATTACCTAGAACATCCCGGGCTCCAAACACCAGGATCGTCCAACCTCTTTAAGCCTCAGACAGAAAGGAAACGGTAGACAATGGATTCACCTACAATTCTACTTGATTACTATGACGGAAGTCAAATATGAAAATGCTTCTTGCCTTAAACCCATTTATTTTAACAAAGCAGGTATCAACCTGAAAAATAAAGAGCAAGGACAAGTTCAAAAAAATATATTTCGAAAAGATTGGTATTCACAAGAAAACAGAATAACTTTATGCTTTACTTCATCTGATCTTCATGTGTTACTTCTCCCGAATTCTCTGGTCTTCATGTTTTATTTCTCCCGAATTCTCTGGTCTTCATGTGTTACTTCTCCCGAATTCTCTGGTCTTCATGTGTTACTTCTCCCGAATTCTCTGGTCTTCATGTGTTACTTCTCCCGAATTCTCTGGTCTTCATGTGTTACTTCTCCCGAATTCTCTGGTCTTCATGTTTTATTTCTCCCGAATTCTCTGGTCTTCATGTTTTATTTCTCCCGAATTCTCTGGTCTTCATATTTTATTTCTCCCGAATTCTCTGGTCTTCATGTTTTATTTCTCCCGAATTCTCTGGTCTTCATGTTTTATTTCTCCCGAATTCTCTGGTCTTCATGTTTTATTTCTCCCGAATTCTCTGGTCTTCATGTTTTATTTCTCCTGAATTCTCTGGTTTTCATGTTTTATTTCTCCCGAATTCTCTGGTCTTCATGTTTTATTTCTCCCGAATTCTCTGGTTTTCATGTTTTATTTCTCCCGAATTCTCTGGTCTTCATGTTTTATTTCTCCCGAATTCTCTGGTTTTCATGTTTTATTTCTCCCGAATTCTCTGGTCTTCATGTTTTATTTCTCCCGAATTCTCTGGTCTTCATGTTTTACTTCTCCCGAATTCTCTGGTCTTCATGTTTTATTTCTCCCGAATTCTCTGGTTTTCATGTTTTATTTCTCCCGAATTCTCTGGTTTTCATGTGTTACTTCTCCCGAATTCTCTGGTCTTCATGTTTTATTTCTCCCGAATTCTCTGGTTTTCATGTTTTATTTCTCCCGAATTCTCTGGTCTTCATGTTTTACTTCTCCCGAATTCTCTGGTCTTCATGTGTTACTTCTCCCGAATTCTCTGGTCTTCATGTTTTATTTCTCCCGAATTCTCTGGTCTTCATGTTTTATTTCTCCCGAATTCTCTGGTCTTCATGTTTTACTTCTCCCGAATTCTCTGATCTTCATGTGTTACTTCTCCCGAATTCTCTGGTCTTCATGTGTTACTTCTCCCGAATTCTCTGATCTTCATGTGTTACTTCTCCCGAATTCTGTGGTCTTCATGTGTTACTTCTCCCGAATTCTCTGGTCTTCATGTTTTATTTCTCCCGAATTCTCTGGTCTTCATGTGTTACTTCTCCCGAATTCTCTGGTCTTCATGTTTTACTTCTCCCGAATTCTCTGGTCTTCATGTTTTACTTCTCCCGAATTCTCTGGTCTTCATGTTTTACTTCTCCCGAATTCTCTGGTCTTCATGTTTTATTTCTCCCGAATTCTCTGATCTTCATGTGTTACTTCTCCCGAATTCTCTGGTCTTCATGTTTTATTTCTCCCGAATTCTCTGGTCTTCATGTGTTACTTCTCCCGAATTCTCTGGTTTTCATGTTTTATTTCTCCCGAATTCTCTGGTCTTCATGTTTTATTTCTCCCGAATTCTCTGGTCTTCATGTTTTATTTCTCCTGAATTCTCTGGTTTTCATGTTTTATTTCTCCCGAATTCTCTGGTCTTCATGTTTTATTTCTCCCGAATTCTCTGGTTTTCATGTTTTATTTCTCCCGAATTCTCTGGTCTTCATGTTTTATTTCTCCCGAATTCTCTGGTTTTCATGTTTTATTTCTCCCGAATTCTCTGGTTTTCATGTTTTATTTCTCCCGAATTCTCTGGTCTTCATGTTTTATTTCTCCCGAATTCTCTGGTCTTCATGTTTTATTTCTCCCGAATTCTCTGGTTTTCATGTTTTATTTCTCCCGAATTCTCTGGTTTTCATGTGTTACTTCTCCCGAATTCTCTGGTCTTCATGTTTTATTTCTCCCGAATTCTCTGGTTTTCATGTTTTATTTCTCCCGAATTCTCTGGTCTTCATGTTTTACTTCTCCCGAATTCTCTGGTCTTCATGTGTTACTTCTCCCGAATTCTCTGGTCTTCATGTTTTATTTCTCCCGAATTCTCTGGTCTTCATGTTTTATTTCTCCCGAATTCTCTGGTCTTCATGTTTTACTTCTCCCGAATTCTCTGATCTTCATGTGTTACTTCTCCCGAATTCTCTGGTCTTCATGTGTTACTTCTCCCGAATTCTCTGATCTTCATGTGTTACTTCTCCCGAATTCTGTGGTCTTCATGTGTTACTTCTCCCGAATTCTCTGGTCTTCATGTTTTATTTCTCCCGAATTCTCTGGTCTTCATGTGTTACTTCTCCCGAATTCTCTGGTCTTCATGTTTTACTTCTCCCGAATTCTCTGGTCTTCATGTTTTACTTCTCCCGAATTCTCTGGTCTTCATGTTTTACTTCTCCCGAATTCTCTGGTCTTCATGTTTTATTTCTCCCGAATTCTCTGATCTTCATGTGTTACTTCTCCCGAATTCTCTGGTCTTCATGTGTTACTTCTCCCGAATTCTGTGGTCTTCATGTGTTACTTCTCCCGAATTCTCTGGTCTTCATGTTTTACTTCTCCCGAATTCTCTGGTCTTCATGTTTTACTTCAACTCGATGTTTTATTCTGAATTCTGGTCTTCAATTCTCCCGAATTCTCTGGTCTTCATGTGTTACTTCTCCCGAATTCTCTGGTCTTCATGTTTTACTTCTCCCGAATTCTGTGGTCTTCATGTTTTACTTCTCCCGAATTCTGTGGTCTTCATGTTTTATTTCTCCCGAATTCTCTGATCTTCATGTGTTACTTCTCCCGAATTCTGTGGTCTTCATGTGTTACTTCTCCCGAATTCTGTGGTCTTCATGTGTTACTTCTCCCGAATTCTCTGGTCTTCATGTTTTACTTCTCCCGAATTCTCTGGTCTTCATGTTTTACTTCTCCCGAATTCTCTGGTCTTCATGTGTTACTTCTCCCGAATTCTCTGGTCTTCATGTTTTACTTCTCCCGAATTCTGTGGTCTTCATGTTTTACTTCTCCCGAATTCTCTGGTCTTCATGTTTTATTTCTCCCGAATTCTCTGGTCTTCATGTTTTACTTCTCCCGAATTCTGTGGTCTTCATGTGTTACTTCTCCCGAATTCTCTGGTCTTCATGTTTTACTTCTCCCGAATTCTCTGGTCTTCATGTTTTACTTCTCCCGAATTCTCTGGTCTTCATGTTTTATTTCTCCCGAATTCTCTGGTCTTCATGTTTTACTTCTCCCGAATTCTCTAGTTAGTCAGGCCGATAATTGGTAAAAGAATGGCCAATCTATTTGGAGGAAGATTATACCTGTTTTGTGACAGGAATATCTAACACGAGATTAGGACTTAAAGATGATGATGCTATCTGTGTTAGCTATACAGAATAAAAACAGCGAATTCTAAATGATGTAGAGGACAATACAATATGAGAAGCTTCGCTGGATAAGAATGGTGTTGATTGGTGTTGGAGTAATGCAGATAGTCATAACTTGACGAACGTGATACAAATACCATGTCAGCATTCATCAGTTTTCTTGATTTCGATTCATAATTTTCTTGCCGATATAATTCTCCCCGAAGAAAATCAAGAGCATGTAGTCGGGACATGCTGATTAAACTGTTTTCTGGCCGATATAATAGCATTCATTTTTCTGGTGGATATCTCCCCGGGGAGAGCATGTAGTCGAGCATTCATCAATTATAATTCTCCCCGAAGGGAGAGCATGTAGTCGGGCAGCATTCATCAGTTTTCTGGCCGATATAATTCTCCCCGAAGGGAGAGCATGTAGTCGGGCAGCATTCATCAGTTTTCTTGCCGATATAATTCTCCCCGAAGGGAGAGCATGTAGTCGGGCAGCATTCATCAGTTTTCTTGCCGATATAATTCTCCCCGAAGGGAGAGCATGTAGTCGGGCAGCATTCATCAGTTTTCTGGTCGATATAATTCTCCCCGAAGGGAGAGCATGTAGTCGGGCAGCATTCATCAGTTTTCTGGCCGATATAATTCTCCCCGAAGGGAGAGCATGTAGTCGGGCAGCATTCATCAGTTTTCTGGCCGATATAATTCTCCCCGAAGGGAGAGCATGTAGTCGGGCAGCATTCATCAGTTTTCTTGCCGATATAATTCTCCCCGAAGCGAGAGCATGTAGTCGGTCAGCATTCATCAGTTTTCTGGCCGATATAATTCTCCCCGAAGGGAGAGCATGTAGTCGGGCAGCATTCATCAGTTTTCTGGTCGATATAATTCTCCCCGAAGGGAGAGCATGTAGTCGGGCAGCATTCATCAGTTTTCTTCCCGATATGATTCTCCCCTCTCCCCGAAGGGAGAGCATGTAGTCGGGCAGCATTCATCAGATTTCTTGCCGATATAATTCTCCCCGAAGGGAGAGCATGTAGTCGGGCAGCATTCATCAGTTTTCTGGTCGATATAATTCTCCCCGAAGGGAGAGCATGTAGTCGGGCAGCATTCATCAGTTTTCTTGCCGATATAATTCTCCCCGAAGGGAGAGCATGTAGTCGGGCAGCATTCATCAGTTTTCTGGCCGATATAATTCTCCCCGAAGGGAGAGCATGTAGTCGGGGAGCATTCATCAGTTTTCTGGCCGATATAATTCTCCCCGAAGGGAGAGCATGTAGTCGGGCAGCATTCATCAGTTTTCTTGCCGATATAATTCTCCCCGAAGGGAGAGCATGTAGTCGGGCAGCATTCATCAGTTTTCTGGCCGATATAATTCTCCCCGAAGGGAGAGCATGTAGTCGGGCAGCATTCATCAGTTTTCTTACCGATATAATTCTCCCCGAAGGGAGAGCATGTAGTCGGGCAGCATTCATCAGTTTTCTTGCCGATATAATTCTCCCCGAAGGGAGAGCATGTAGTCGGGCAGCATTCATCAGTTTTCTTGCCGATATAATTCTCCCCGAAGGGAGAGCATGTAGTCGGGCAGCATTCATCAGTTTTCTTGCCGATATAATTCTCCCCGAAGGGAGAGCATGTAGTCGGGCAGCATTCATCAGTTTTCTTGCCGATATAATTCTCCCCGAAGGGAGAGCATGTAGTCGGGCAGCATTCATCAGTTTTCTGGTCGATATAATTCTCCCCGAAGGGAGAGCATGTAGTCGGGCAGCATTCATCAGTTTTCTTGCCGATATAATTCTCCCCGAAGGGAGAGCATGTAGTCGGGCAGCATTCATCAGTTTTCTTGCCGATATAATTCTCCCCGAAGGGAGAGCATGTAGTCGGGCAGCATTCATCAGTTTTCTTGCCGATATAATTCTCCCCGAAGGGAGAGCATGTAGTCGGGCAGCATTCATCAGTTTTCTTGCCGATATAATTCTCCCCGAAGGGAGAGCATGTAGTCGGGCAGCATTCATCAGTTTTCTTGCCGATATAATTCTCCCCGAAGGGAGAGCATGTAGTCGGGCAGCATTCATCAGTTTTCTTGCCGATATAATTCTCCCCGAAGGGAGAGCATGTAGTCGGGCAGCATTCATCAGTTTTCTTGCCGATATAATTCTCCCCGAAGGGAGAGCATGTAGTCGGGCAGCATTCATCAGTTTTCTTGCTGGTATAATTTTCCCCGAAGGGAGAGCATGTAGTCGGGCAGCATTCATCAGTTTTCTTCCCGATATGATTCTCCCCTCTCCCCGAAGGGAGAGCATGTAGTCGGGCAGCATTCATCAGTTTTCTTGCCGATATAATTCTCCCCGAAGGGAGAGCATGTAGTCGGGCAGCATTCATCAGTTTTCTTACCGATATAATTCTCCCCGAAGGGAGAGCATGTAGTCGGGCAGCATTCATCAGTTTTCTTGCCGATATAATTCTCCCCGAAGGGAGAGCATGTAGTCGGGCAGCATTCATCAGTTTTCTTGCCGATATAATTCTCCCCGAAGGGAGAGCATGTAGTCGGGCAGCATTCATCAGTTTTCTTGCCGATATAATTCTCCCCGAAGGGAGAGCATGTAGTCGGGCAGCATTCATCAGTTTTCTTGCCGATATAATTCTCCCCGAAGGGAGAGCATGTAGTCGGGCAGCATTCATCAGTTTTCTTGCCGATATAATTCTCCCCGAAGGGAGAGCATGTAGTCGGGCAGCATTCATCAGTTTTCTTGCCGATATAAGTCTTCTCTCCGAAGGGAGAGCATGTAGTCGGGCAGCATTCATCAGTTTTCTTGCCGATATAATTCTCCCCGAAGGGAGAGCATGTAGTCGGGCAGCATTCATCAGTTTTCTTGCCGATATAATTCTCCCCGAAGGGAGAGCATGTAGTCGGGCAGCATTCATCAGTTTTCTTGCCGATATAATTCTCCCCGAAGGGAGAGCATGTAGTCGGGCAGCATTCATCAGTTTTCTGGCCGATATAATTCTCCCCGAAGGGAGAGCATGTAGTCGGGCAGCATTTTCATCAGTTTTCTTGCCGATATAATTCTCCCCGAAGGGAGAGCATGTAGTCGGGCAGCATTCATCAGTTTTCTTGCCGATATAATTCTCCCCGAAGGGAGAGCATGTAGTCGGGCAGCATTCATCAGTTTTCTGCCGATATGATTCTCCCGATATAATTCTCCCCGAAGGGAGAGCATGTAGTCGGGCAGCATTCATCAGTTTTCTTGCCGATATAATTCTCCCCGAAGGGAGAGCATGTAGTCGGGCAGCATTCATCAGTTTTCTTGCCGATATAATTCTACCCGAAGGTAGAGCATGTAGTCGGGCAGCATTCATCAGTTTTCTGGTCGATATAATTCTCCCCGAAGGGAGAGCATGTAGTCGGGCAGCATTCATCAGTTTTCTTGCCGATATAATTCTCCCCGAAGGGAGAGCATGTAGTCGGGCAGCATTCATCAGTTTTCTTGCCGATATAATTCTCCCCGAAGGGAGAGCATGTAGTCGGGCAGCATTCATCAGTTTTCTTGCCGATATAATTCTCCCCGAAGGGAGAGCATGTAGTCGGGCAGCATTCATCAGTTTTCTTGCCGATATAATTCTCCCCGAAGGGAGAGCATGTAGTCGGGCAGCATTCATCAGTTTTCTTGCCGATATAATTCTCCCCGAAGGGAGAGCATGTAGTCGGGCAGCATTCATCAGTTTTCTTGCCGATATAATTCTCCCCGAAGGGAGAGCATGTAGTCGGGCAGCATTCATCAGTTTTCTTGCCGATATAATTCTCCCCGAAGGGAGAGCATGTAGTCGGGCAGCATTCATCAGTTTTCTTGCCGATATAATTCTCCCCGAAGGGAGAGCATGTAGTCGGGCAGCATTCATCAGTTTTCTTGCCGATATAATTCTCCCCGAAGGGAGAGCATGTAGTCGGGCAGCATTCATCAGTTTTCTTGCCGATATAATTCTCCCCGAAGGGAGAGCATGTAGTCGGGTAGCATTCATAAGTTTCCTTGCCCATATAATTTTCCCCGAAGGGAGAGCATGTAGTCGGGCAGCATGTATCAGTTTTCTTCCCGATATGATTCTCCCCTCTCCCCGAAGGGAGAGCATGTAGTCGGGCAGCATTCATCAGATTTCTTGCCGATATAATTCTCCCCGAAGGGAGAGCATGTAGTCGGGCAGCATTCATCAGTTTTCTTGCCGATATAATTCTCCCCGAAGGGAGAGCATGTAGTCGGGCAGCATTCATCAGTTTTCTTGCCGATATAATTCTCCCCGAAGGGAGAGCATGTAGTCGGGCAGCATTCATCAGTTTTCTTGCCGATATAATTCTCCCCGAAGGGAGAGCATGTAGTCGGGCAGCATTCATCAGTTTTCTGGTCGATATAATTCTCCCCGAAGGGAGAGCATGTAGTCGGGCAGCATTCATCAGTTTTCTTGCCGATATAATTCTCCCCGAAGGGAGAGCATGTAGTCGGGCAGCATTCATCAGTTTTCTTGCCGATATAATTCTCCCCGAAGGGAGAGCATGTAGTCGGGCAGCATTCATCAGTTTTCTTGCCGATATAATTCTCCCCGAAGGGAGAGCATGTAGTCGGGCAGCATTCATCAGTTTTCTTGCCGATATAATTCTCCCCGAAGCGAGAGCATGTAGTCGGGCAGCATTCATCGGTTTTCTTGCCGATATAATTCTCCCCGAAGGGAGAGCATGTAGTCGGGCAGCATTCATCAGTTTTCTTGCCGATATAATTCTCCCCGAAGGGAGAGCATGTAGTCGGGCAGCATTCATCAGTTTCCTTGCCGATATAATTTTCCCGAAGGGAGAGCATGTAGTCGGGCAGCATTCATCAGTTTTCTTGCCGATATGATTCTCCCCGAAGGGAGAGCATGTAGTCGGGCAGCATTCATCAGTTTTCTGGCCGATATAATTCTCCCCGAAGGGAGAGCATGTAGTCGGGCAGTATTCATCAGATTTCTTGCCGATAAAATTCTCCCCGAAGGGAGAGAATGAAATCATGATGCACTCTTCAAGAAATGATGTCATTGGTTAACAAAACACAGCCAATGTGATGGCAGTATGGAAGGCTATTTCGTAGGATATGTCTATTTGTTTAGTCCTATCCTCAGCAGGGAACATTGAACGATTTGACGAGGTCTGTGTACCCAGTTCGATGTTACGGTCCTGAACAAGGAGCCCGGAATAACTTCTTTACCTCAGCCTGGCCTGTATCTGTACAAATTTGAAATTAAAAGGTTTGAAATGGTACACTTTCATAAAACTCAATATTAGCATCGAAAATATAGGGCGACCAGAAAATAAATCACATATAGTTCTGATAAGCGAATCGAAAAAAATTGAAGTTACTTTTTAATTGCATCCACAAGAAAATCACCAATGCGTCAGGTTTATAAGGTTATGTCGAAAAATAATTTGTCAGTACAACAGCTATTCTCATATTAACTGTAAGACGATACTGCTGGCAAAGGTTTCTGTTCGATAACAGGTTCTTTTTTTTTGAAATGTTCCAGCATAAATTCACTGAACCTTCAACAATCCGTCAGCATTCACAGAATCAATAATCCTTGTTCCTGTCAGTATTCACGGAATCTATACTCCTTATTCCTGTCAGTATTCACGGAATCTATACTCCTTATTCCTGTCAGTATTCACGGAATCTATACTCCTTATTCCTGTCAGTATTCACGGAATCTATACTCCTTATTCCTGTCAGTATTCACGAAATCTATACTCCTTATTCCTGTCAGTATTCACGGAATCTATACTCCTTATTCCTGTCAGTATTCACGGAATCTATACTCCTTATTCCTGTCAGTATTCACGAAATCTATACTCCTTATTCCTGTCAGTATTCACGAAATCTATACTCCTTATTCCTGTCAGTATTCACGGAATCTATACTCCTTATTCCTGATGATCTCCATACAAATACAATAAAGGAAATACTGACATGGTAATAGAATCATAACTCAAACACATTTCACAAAACTATGACAAAATAGTTACAAAAAGATATTTCAAGCAGACTGCTGAAAAAATACTACAAGAGTAAGACCATGTGTTCCGGAAGAGTAACCGCCTTCTGCTTCATCGGCGACACCAGCCAAATAAATTATAGCCAGTCCAAGTCTGTAATGTCACGTTCTCAAACAAGAACAAGATACACAACAACAGAAGAAATAGGCTAACTTCCGAGCATTCAACACGTCTAGCTTCGTATCTGACAAGGAAATAGACTATTTGTCTGTGAGATCATTATGACTAACCTTAAAATATCCCCCTTAATCTTCATCAAACTGCATCTTTCGAAACCCTGTGTTGTGAGCTTGTTAGTTGCAGACATCGTGAACAAAAATCGTGATACTGGGAACAAGCCTAAGAATATCGAATCAGCTTCGATATATGAACCAATAGGTTGAAAATACAAGATAAAAATAAGTTAGTGTTGTGTATCCTGTGAGACAAACACTAGCTATGTAGAATAATTATAATGACACGCATGCAGAAATATTGCTAGCCAGGCATGGAAAATTCACAACAGGGAAATTGAAATCATCACGTTTATCATACAGCTTTCTGAAAAGATGTAATTTGTAAGATAAGATCGAGATAAGCGACTGATGTAGAAGAGTTTGTCGATTCTTTGATTTCAAATTCTGATGCGTATATACGATGGATGTAATCAATACATTTCTTAAGGTCGTTTTGACCTGTTTCCATCAGCTCTTCAATAAATCCAACCTCGTATAAAAACAAGTGAATTAAATGAGGAGCACAGGATGTTCCCGCAGGTTTTGCCAATATGGAAGATTTTACCACTTAACTCGACCAATATATTGCCAACTAGGATTTCGATCAATTTTCATGATTCGTCCTTCGTATTTCGTGTTTTTCGTATATCAAAGAAAATTGTCATTGTTGTATACTTTCAAGGTCTCGAGGTATCCAGAGAGTTCGACTTAGTGTCTCAAACGTTATTCCTGTTGTATATACTGTTTATACCTTGTTCCAGTCATGTGTATGTCTTCACTTGTTGGAGTGTCCACATAAATCCCACTTATTTGTTTGCCCAACTATTTCTTTAGCAATAAAACCGCAAAACGTTAATTCATATTTCATCATATTTGCTATCTTTAAACTCATGTTTCATTGTTCAGTGTACATTTAAGTAGTATATTTAGTAACCATACCGTTCCACTACAGATAGTTAATTGTCTCAGTGGCGTAGCCAGGATCTAAAATTTGAGGGGGGCAAAAATGGGACCCCCCCCCCCATAAAAAATCTCAACGGATTTATACGTTTCACAAAAGTCACCTCTGGGACAATTGGCCCCCCCCCTTGCCTACGCCAGTGAATTGTCTATATATATCTCTCCGTTGTATACTACGTCTCGCATTTTCCAATTTCTTCCTGTGACATTTTGAGATGAAAAGTCCTATGATTTTAGTACAGATTTTTCAAAAACATGTTGGTGCATCCCTCCATTACGGAACAGCATTAGGGCTATACAGGGGAAAATCGTTTTTTCTTGTTACACGAAATTTCGACTTAATACTCTCCCGTACTACAGTGTTTATTTATTCGATTTTTTAATATGTTAACTTCAACAACAAACTATTCCAATTTTTACATCTCTGTAGGAGGATTTCTTTCTAGAAGTAAGCCTGTTTTTTTTTTACTTTGAGATGATGTTCCCTGGTTCTAGTTTCCGTGTCCACGTTAAATGATTTATTTTGTCGATTCAGTCTTATCCCTGAATTATTCAAACTGTTTATGTAATAGATCTACTGATAACCATTGTCGACTATTTGGATTATGACTTCTGAAACTGATTTGTCAAACTGATTTGTTGATCAGCCTCATTTTGTACTGTTCCATTAACTTGCTTACGTCAACCAATGAGATCAAGAACACCAAGAACGTACCACCATGACAACATAATCCAAACTTAATTCCACAAAACAATAGCAAGTTATAAACCAAAGGAATATTTACAGAGAGACTCCTGAGTAAGGACAAGAAGAATGAGGCCATGTGTTTCGGAAGAGTAAAGTGTCTTTTATTTCATCAACGACACCCGCCATGTAAACATTGGTCAATCTAAGTAAGAAAAGTCACGTTCTCAAATGAGAACAAGGTATACATCAACAGAACCTACATGCAAGCTACCAATCATCTAACACATCCAACTTCATTTTACACAAAGAAATAGAACATTTGTCAATGGGACGACAATGCCGACCATAAAACTTGCCCGTATTTTTTACCAACCTACAGCTTTTTAACCCCTGTGTTACGAGTTTTTCCGTCTGTGGACTTCTTGCACAAAATTGTGATAATTGTAACAGGCCCTTAAATATCAGATCAACTGTGACATGTAAATATCATCAGTTTGAGATGCAGGGTTATTGCTATCAGAAATGGAAAATTCACAATAAGGATAGTGCAACCATCACGGTTATCATACAGCTTGGTGGAAAGCCAGTTTCGTTGCAGGAAAATATCGAGATAAGCACCTTATACAAAAGCGTCTGTTGTGTCTTTGATTTCCATTCCTTGTTGGTAAATATTATGGACGTGGAAAATCAAATGTTACTACACAAGAAAAGATTTTTTGAAAAGGGTATTGAAGATTGGTCCAAAGCTCTGTGGAGTTCTTCAAAAAGAAGGGAAGTCAACAAAACTCTATTTATATGAATCCCTGTGAAATTCATCGATCCAATATAAACGGAAGGTGTCCGTTTCCTTATCATCATTGGGCAATTTAAATGATGCGAACCGCCCAGAGTAATTGTACTTGAATCCTAGTCTTGCTAGTCCATTCTATGATAAACACTGTCTATAACTGGAATTTTTCTTGCTAGTTAGTCTAGTTTACCTTCTATATCATCCATTCTGTGATAAACAGTGTCTATAACTGGAATTTCTCTTGCTAGCTAGTCAAGTTTACCTTCCATATCATCCATTCTATGATAAACAGTGTCTATAACTAGACTTGCTTGCTATTGTTGTTTACTGTCTATACTTTGTTTTCTTTCAAAGATATTGTCCCAGAGCTGAGACAATTGAAGGTGTTCACACCTGTATTACATTGCCACTCTTTTTTTCACAACATACCTTTATCTATCTAATCAGATAGTTCATTAGTCACTCCAGTAAATTTGCAGTGTCAATATTCACATTGTTTACATGACATCCGTGTCCTCTGTGGGCTGACTCCGTCTCAAGTTACTCGTTGTCTTTTCAGAGGTTTTGCTTTATCTCGACTTCCTTTATTCGATCAGCATTCTCTCTCTTTTCACGAACTTGTCTTATCTTCTTGGTGTACTCTTTATAACATAGGTTTGCCGTGTGGTTACTGTAATCCTCACCATATATGTATAAAGTTGCTACACTTGTCATTGGTATCAATCATTGGTTTATATACAGTTCTCTTCTGTTACAATATCTCAGCGTAACACTGGCTTTGTTTTTGATCTTATGTACAACACTGCTGTATCATTCTGTAACTCCCCCTAGCTATACTACAACCACCAGGTTTACAGTGTCCATTTTTGTGTATAAGTGAATGTTGAGTTGTTACGCGTGTGTCTTGCCTTGACTTTAAATCGTATGGAATGGAGTCCCCCTTTGTTAAAGTTTTCAACATAAGGTTTTCTCTTAACCTGTTAAGGACTTGCTCAATGGCTAAGTCCAAGGCCTCACAAGAGTTCCAATTAATTCATAGAAGGCAGATATGTAGAGCAGTCAACTACTAGCTCTGAAACATTTGTTATTTCCTCTATATGGTAGACTTTAACGATATTTGACCTTTCTAAACTGTGATATCACAAATTCCTGTCCATAACAGACCAAGTAGTCTTCTCACTTTATAATCCTGTTCTGATTTCTCCGTCAACTGTTATATTCTCTGAGGTGAAATCAAAGTCTGGCTTTGTCCCTTGGAAGCATTACCCAGCTCTTTGTATCCGTGATATCCGACCTTTGCTGTCCCCTACCAAGAATGAATAGACGCTTCAACTCCATGAAATGTAGGTCTTTTGTTAAAAAAAATTTCAGAATTTCGGGATATTTCGAACCCAGAGTCAAAATTTGGTCAGAGAAATGTTGACATTTATAGTAACAGTGCGACGCGAATCACATTACGTTACATAAACTCAATACATAAAACGAAAAGCAATCACGGAATTTATTGAATTTTTTTGCAGTGTTAAAGTACACTGTGGACTCCAGGAACGACAACTCTGGTACAGATAATCCTGTAAACTGGCATCAACTCCCGATTTGCTGTATCCTATTGATCCAACGTTGATTAAGAGTGGAAATGTCCAAGTTGTTTAAGTGTGGAAATGTCTAATGTTGGTTAAGTGAAGAAATGTCCAATGTTGGTTAAGTGTGGAAATGTCCTATGTTGGTTAAGTGTGGAAATGTCCAAGTTGGTTAAGTGTGGAAATGTCCAATGGTGGTTAAGTGAAGAAATGTCCGATGTTGGTTAAGTGAAGAAATGTCCGATGTTGGTTAAGTGAAGAAATGTCCGATGTTGGTTAAGTGAAGAAATGTCCAATGTTGGTTAAGTGAAGAAATGTCCAATGTTGGTTAAGTGCGGAAATGTCCAATGTTGGTTAAGTGCGGAAATACCCAATGTTGGTTAAGTGAAGAAATGTCCAATGTTGGTTAAGTGCGGAAATGTCCAATGTTGGTTAAGTGAAGAAATGTCCAATGTTGGTTAAGTGCGGAAATGTCCAATGTTGGTTCAGTGAAGAAATGTCCGATGTTGGTTAAGTGAAGAAATGTCTAATGTTGGTTAAGTGAAGAAATGTCCAATGTTGGTTAAGTGCGGAAATGTCCAATGTTGGTTAAGTGAAGAAATGTCCAATGTTGGTTAAGTGAAGAAATGTCCGATGTTGGTTAAGTGAAGAAATGTCCAATGTTGGTTAAGTGAAGAAATGTCCAATGTTGGTTAAGTGTGGAAATGTCCAATGTTGGTTAAGTGAAGAAATGTCTGATGTTGGTTAAGTGAAGAAATGTCCAATGGTGGTTAAGTGAAGAAATGTCCAATGTTGGTTAAGTGTGGAAATGTCTGATGTTGGTTAAGTGTGGAAATGTCCAATGTTGGTTAAGTGTGGAAATGTCCAATGTTGGTTAAGTGTGGAAATGTCCAATGTTGGTTAAGTGAAGAAATGTCCAATGTTGGTTAAGTGTGGAAATGTCCAATGTTGGTTAAGTGAAGAAATGTCCAATGTTGGTTAAGTGTGGAAATGTCCAATGTTGGTTAAGTGAAGAAATGTCCAATGTTGGTTAAGTGAAGAAATGTCCTATGTTGGTTAAGTGAAGAAATGTCCAATGTTGGTTAAGTGTGGAAATGTCTGATGTTGGTTTAGTGTGGAAATGTCCAATGTTGGTTAAGTGTGGAAATGTCTGATGTTGGTTAAGTGTGGAAATGTCTGATGTTGGTTAAGTGAAGAAATGCCCAATGTTGGTTAAGTGAAGAAATGTCCAATGTTGGTTAAGTGAAGAAATGTCCAATGTTGGTTAAGTGAAGAAATGTCCAATGTTGGTTAAGTGTGGAAATACCCAATGTTGGTTAAGTGAAGAAATGCCCAATGTTGGTTAAGTGAAGAAATGTCCAATGTTGGTTAAGTGTGGAAATGCCCAATGTTGGTTAAGTGAAGAAATGTCCAATGTTGGTTAAGTGCGGAAATACCCAATGTTGGTTAAGTGAAGAAATGTCCAATGTTGGTTAAGTGTAGAAATGTCCAATGTTGGTTAAGTGAAGAAATGTCCTATGTTGGTAAAGTGTGGAAATGTCTAATGTTGGTTAAGTGTGGAAATGTCCAATGTTGGTTAAGTGAAGAAATGTCTGATGTTGGTTTAGTGTAGAAATGTCCGATGTTGGTTAAGTGTGGAAATGCCCAATGTTGGTTAAGTGAAGAAATGTCTAATGTTGGTTTAGTGTAGAAATGTCCGATGTTGGTTAAGTGTGGAAATGCCCAATGTTGGTTAAGTGAAGAAATGTCCAATGTTGGTTAAGTGCGGAAATACCCAATGTTGGTTAAGTGAAGAAATGTCCAATGTTGGTTAAGTGTAGAAATGTCCAATGTTGGTTAAGTGAAGAAATGTCCTATGTTGGTAAAGTGTGGAAATGTCTAATGTTGGTTAAGTGTGGAAATGTCCAATGTTGGTTAAGTGAAGAAATGTCTGATGTTGGTTTAGTGTAGAAATGTCCGATGTTGGTTAAGTGTGGAAATGCCCAATGTTGGTTAAGTGAAGAAATGTCTAATGTTGGTTTAGTGTAGAAATGTCCGATGTTGGTTAAGTGTGGAAATGCCCAATGTTGGTTAAGTGAAGAAATGTCTAATGTTGGTTAAGTGTGGAAATGTCCTATGCTGGTTAAGTGTGGAAATGTCCAATGTTGGTTAAGTGAAGAAATGTCTAATGTTGGTTAAGTGAAGAAATGTCTAATGTTGGTTAAGTGCGGAAATGTCTGATGTTGGTTTAGTGTGGAAATGTCCAATGTTGGTTAAGTGTGGAAATGTCCAATGTTGGTTAAGTGTGGAAATGTCCAATGTTGGTTAAGTGTACAAATGTCCAATGTTGGTTAAGTGTGGAAATGTCCAATGTTGGTTAAGTGTACAAATGTCCAATGTTGGTTAAGTGTGGAAATGTCCAATGTTGGTTAAGTGTGGAAATGTCCAATGTTGGTTAAGTGTGGAAATGTCTGATGTTGGTTAAGTGTGGAAATGTCCAATGTTGGTTAAGTGTGGAAATGTCCAATGTTGGTTAAGTGAAGAAATGTCTAATGTTGGTTAAGTGTAGAAATATCCAATGTTGGTTAAGTGTGGAAATGTCCAATGTTGGTTAAGTGTGGAAATGTCCTATGTTGGTTAAGTGAAGAAATGTCTAATGTTGGTTAAGTGTGGAAATGTCCAATGTTGGTTAAGTGAAGAAATGTCCAATGTTGGTTAAGTGTGTAAATGTCCAATGTTGGTTAAGTGTGGAAATGTCCAATGTTGGTTAAGTGTGGAAATATCCAATGTTGGTTAAGTGTAGAAATGTCCAATGTTGAATAATTGTCACACTTCAATATTGATTAAGTGTCAGGGTATGATTTTAAAATTCCCGCTGTAAATATATCGATTTAGTGTCCAATGTAAGTAAATTGTCAAAATGTTCAATGTTGCGTTCATGCTTAAGTGTCCAATATTGATGAAGTGACAAGGTATCTGGTATTGAATGCCAACAAACTACTGAAACATGACTTCCTGTAAATCTACTGTTTTAAACATCATCCTTCCTTCGCTTAGCAGTAATATTCACAATGCTCGTTTGTTTTACAGAATACCAAATGTTTATCAATGGAATTCAATTTCAGACGCTGCCGATAGATTTTCTGATACAACTATACTTTATGTGCGAATGAATAATTTGTACATTGCAACATTTTAACGATCACTGGGCTGTGTCTAGAACAGTCTGTTGTAAAACATGTCAATACATAAAAATCAAGCAATTTCCTGCATACAACAAATTATTTTCAAACAGAAAAAATGTATTGACTGAATTGCATTATTAGCGTGTCATAGAAGATATTAAAGTTCAGTTTGGTAGTGAGGGTTTTATCAGTAGAAGGTGACAGACAGTGATACACCGGTATTGCACACATCAATACATACCTTCATCATGAGATGTTATAAACGTATCAGACGACTAGGTCAGAATAGGCAGACTGTTTGGAAGATGTTTTAACAGTATGGTGTTGTTATGACGTCACATCAACACCCGAACATTTCCGACTGTAGATGAGAACTTGTAATTTGTAATCTATCCACTGACTAACCTACTTCAATGTTTGGTAGATCTGCGATGCTTTCTTGAATAGCTACAGTTTAATGGTGGTAACTAGAATTCGTTTTCTGTGAAATGTGATTAAACACCATGTTAGGAAACGTCTGAGAAATCCAGGAAATCTTCCAGCTTTGTTGAGATGACGGAAGGAAATCGACCTTAATTGTTCTCATGTCGTCTTCTCACTTATCGTAGCGTATTTAGCTTTCTAAGATACGACCTTGATACCAGTCTGTATAAAGCATGGCTATATCCTGTTTCTATATATAGGATCTTACACGATGCTAGCATTTCTATTTTTAATCAAGAGGCGATCACGTAAGATCGACAGCCCTAGCCAACCAAGGTGTTGCGATCTCATAAATAGACTCTATGTGGATCTTTATTCCCCCGACTTTCTTGTGTCACCACCCACCCCTCCAAAATTTCTGTTGGTTGTTTACAAGACGATATAACTTTGAATGTAAAAAACTCCTCATTGCGCTCTTAAACTTTATTTTCTAATTCAAATTTAAAGTTATTTGTATAAGATATATCTTGAGCAGGGAAATAAATTTTTAAATCTATTATCATATGCGGTAGTTATCATTATCATAATTCAGACGTTTACACCATCAAGGACAAACCCCCATCTAAAACATTGATATCATGCTGTATATAAAAGGTAAGACGACGACATCAAACTGTATAGACCGACATCAAGGACTTGTGTAGTAATGATGTAACTACGCACCATTAACAGTCTACACAGACATCCTGTGGAGCTGTGCAATCCATTATAATTTGACAGAAGATTTCATATCGAACAGAGAGCGAAGACAACAGCTAAAGGAATACTTTAATCTCGCTTGTAATCACGGGGCCTGAAGGAGATCGCCTTGCCACACTCCTGTGAATACGGTTTTATAATCGGGGCGTAATACAGAGCTGTATCGTGGGTCATAATTGTTAATAAATCTCTGAAACCAAATGGCTGGAGGCCAACGTTGTAGTGACCTTCCGTGACCTTAGACGGATAGCAGATTATGTCAAAAGGAATTGCGCTGGTGTTAAGAGGCGTCAACAGAAAAAGAAAATGTCCGAACAGGGCCATTTTTCGTAGTTTGGGTTCCTTTGTTACATATTCAAAATGACTAGTGTTTGAACAATGTTTACTATCGAAAACCTTCATACACGTGTTTTGCTAAATGTGATTGGACATATTGAACTCATTAAATTGTAAAAGTAAAGTCGACCATCATCCTGAACATGTGTACAACATATACCATCTCTGTGTACATTGTGATACAGAACCAATGCTATATAAGAAAATCTGTTTACTGTTTTTTGTACTCTTTTATCTATGTTTAGTGTCCTAGTCTGAATTACAGTCTGAGGTCGGATCACAATCGTCGTCTTTTAAGTACCTCACAATATATGCACTAGTAAAAGGTATGTTTTGGAAATAACCATGTTGCTTACTTGTATGAATAATTAAAAAGAGATGTTTGAAATTTGTTCAGAGTTGAAATCATAATACAATTAAGATATATTGTGCTTGTATTATGTTTGTTTTCATCGATCCATGTGTTTATAAAGCAATCGTTAAACTGAAGTGTTGACTGATAACATAACTTTACATATCGATCTCCATTATCGTTATTCTGTTTCATCTCTGGTCGTTGGAATTGCTATCTCAATTTGAATATATTTTGAATATGGTTTATATGAAGAACTTAAGTTACCCAAACCGATACAAACTGTAGGTGGGTGTCATTTACTCACAGCGATACAAACTGTGCGTGGGTGTCATTTACTCACAGCGATACAAACTTTATGTGTGTGTCATTTACCCACAGCGATACAAACTGTACATGGGTGTCATTTACTCACAGCGATACAAACTGATCTTTGTGTGTCATTTACTCACAGCGATACAAACTGTACGTGGGTGTCATTTACTCACAGCGATACAAACTTTATGTGTGTGTCATTTACCCACAGCGATACAAACTGTACATGGGTGTCATTTACTCACAGCGATACAAACTGATCTTTGTGTGTCATTTACCCACAGCGATACAAACTGTACATGGGTGTCATTTACTCACAGCGATACAAACTGATCTTTGTGTGTCATTTACTCATTTACTCACAGCGATACAAACTTTATGTGTGTGTCATTTACCCACAGCGATACAAACTGTACATGGGTGTCATTTACTCACAGCGATACAAACTGATCTTTGTGTGTCATTTACCCACAGCGATACAAACTGTACATGGGTGTCATTTACCCACAGCGATACAAACTGATCTTTGTGTGTCATTTACCCACAGCGATACAAACTGTACGTGGCTGTCATTTACCCACAGCGATACAAACTGACCTTTGTGTGTCATTTACTCACAGCGATACAAACTGTACGTGGGTGTCATTTACCCACAGCGATACAAACTGTACGTGTGTGCCATTTACCCACAGAGATACAAACTGTACGTGGGTGTCATTTACCCACAACGATACAAACTGTCCGTGTGTGTCATTTACTCACAGCGATACAAACTTTATGTGTGTGTCATTTACCCACAGCGATACAAACTGTACGTGGGTGTCATTTACCCACAGCGATACAAACTGTACGTGGGTGTCATTTACTCACAGCGATACAAACTTTATGTGTGTGTCATTTACCCACAGCGATACAAACTGACATTTGTGTCATTTACCCACAGCGATATAAACTGTACGTGGGTGTCATTTACCCACAGCGATACAAACTGTACGTGGGTGTCATTTACCCACAGCGATACAAACTGTGCGTGGGTGTCATTTACCCACAGCGATATAAACTGTGCGTGGGTGTCATTTACCCACAGCGATATAAACTGTACGTGGGTGTCATTTACCCACAGCGATACAAACTGACCTTTGTGTGTCATTTACTCACAGCGATACAAACTGTACGTGGGTGTCATTTACCCACAGCGATACAAACTGTACGTGTGTGCCATTTACCCACAGAGATACAAACTGTACGTGGGTGTCATTTACCCACAACGATACAAACTGTCCGTGTGTGTTATTTACCCACAGCGATACAAACTGTACGTGGGTGTCATTTACCCACAGCGATATAAACTGTACGTGGGTGTCATTTACCCACTGCGATACTAACTGAACGTGGGTGTCATTTACCCACAGCGATACAAACTGTACGTGGGTGTCATTTACTCACAGCGATACAAACTTTATGTGTGTGTCATTTACCCACAGCGATACAAACTGACATTTGTGTCATTTACCCACAGCGATATAAACTGTGCGTGGGTGTCATTTACCCACAGCGATACAAACTTTATGTGTGTGTCATTTACCCACAGCGATACAAACTGTGCGTGGGTGTCATTTACCCACAGCGATATAAACTGTGCGTGGGTGTCATTTACCCACAGCGATATAAACTGTACGTGGGTGTATCATTAGAATCATTCAAAGATCTTAACTCTATTCGGTGGTATATTTTTATTACCATATAAATTCAATGAGTAAATACATGTACATAGATGAAATAGCATCATAAGCATTGTTTACACTGCTATGTTGATACAGTGACAATACAGCACCAGTCTTAGTGAAAGCCCTATCCTATTGTTTTTCTATATTTACAATGAGAAAAATATATTTGTTTTTAAATTACAACTAATATGCTAATTAATGCAATCATGTCCAGAGTAGGTACGCTGCCCACGTAATCGTTACTTCCGGTCAAGCTCATAGCAGGTAATAACATGTGACCCAAACAACCGGTCAAATCAACAACACCAAGTTAAGCCTCTTCCGGTCAGATTCACAGTATGTACATGTCCCTAACATCCGGTCAGTTCCATGGTACTTTACAATATCACTGATATATCTTAAGGAATTAACATAACTGTCTATTTTACATGTACACTTAAATTTGATATTGCACAGTGATTTCAAACATTCTTGTGATAAGACATCAAGTACAAGGTAAACTACCAAACGCTATTTAAGATATCATAGATAATGAGTGACAACTTCGGCTTTCATTCCTGTAAAATACTTATCGCATGTCAATATACAAATCACACTACCAATACAGTAATGTCTAAATGTTTTCCACTTTAAATACAAAACCATTTTACACGTTCTGCTACAGTCGTGAAAAGTAAGCTACAAAAGTGGGCAGGAAAACAGTCAATTCTCTATAAAATATTGAATTGAAACAATAATGACGTCATGGCAAGGTTATGCTCTATTTTGTTTATCCGTCATCGCGATTTGGAACTCTTTTTATACGTAGGGGATTTTAAAACATTTGTAACAAACAATGGTTTTAAATACTGAATACTTGATGGCCTCATAGAGATTAAATTTAAGGGGAAAATACATCTACAGAGTATCAATACATCAATCGATAAAACCTCGGTGAGACACACGGAAGGCCATACTGTGGAGCCTGGCGACTTTGTAAGGTCCATTGGCCACCGAGTAGGGTGATCGTGGCCACAGAAAAGTATGCATCGATACATTTAGACATGGCCAAGTCCTGGTAGCCTTATTTCTCTGCCCTCGTGTGATATTCACGGAAATTGTATTGTTCCCTCCGTCACACATTTGTTTCACCATGAGGATAATGCCTGAAAGTAAAGGTATTTACACATGCTGTGATATTATATTTCGTTCTGTTAAGCAGCACCATTGGCGTTTGTCAAGTGATATCCTTGTGAGTTTATTAGCTGCCACCATCCTGCCTTCAGTGGTCTTCAAGTATAAGTTACTGTTGGTTCATGATGAATGTTGATACCCTGGGGGTTCAGTGTGTTATTCTCATGAATCAGTGAACGCCTCTCACGGGACAGTGTTTGTGGTCAATGTGCATGAGAGTACCAAAATTTTCCCAGAGTTCATTGCGGCAATCGCCATTTTGGGCGTAAGGAAAGACAACTCTGATAGAGAGTTACTCCCAAATCTTACACATACAATAATTGAATCTAGCGATTAACATTCCATTCGAATGTTATAGAGATCCATCCAAATTTGTACTTGAATGTTTAAAGTCTTATGGGAATGGAAATTAATCAGTAAATGTAGGCATTAGAAATAAACAACAACTAGTTTAATACTTCACCCGATTACTCCAATAAATATCATACCATGGCTAGCATTGTAAGTTATCGAGTATCACATTTTAAAGCTAAATTTCCGATCTTATGTACGTTATACTATAACAATTATCGATAGATATGTTCTGTTGGTAATCTTGGAATAACTCGTTAACAGTATTAGAAATAAGAATAACATTGTACACGTTGTAAAACCTCGTTAATTTGAGTTGCATGTATTTACAATACAAATATATGTTATCGCCTGTCGAAGTTACGATGTATGTTTGTACAGGAGTGTAAACATTTTCATAATGTTCGGCTTTGAGTCTCTGAAACACAGGAACCTATACAGCTGTCAAAAACAATCGTCTATGTATATATATCTATTGAAAACATCAGTGGACGACGACAAACTTGAACTAGCCATATTTTTTTATGATTTAAGTTAGTTAAAACCTTCTGTTATTTAGAAGCATTGTACGTGAACATGAACACCTACGTTACTATAATTTCACCATAAGGAGTCGTCCTGCATATCTAGAAAGGTCAGGCCCGGTTAAATCTGATTTCCGTTTCAGTCGTCTTGGGGTTTGTACAATGAACAGAGAAAAGATGACCTTTCGAGGACCAAAGATTAGGAACAAGCCCTTTGGGATCCAAATGGATGTGATAATGATGTCAGTCTTACAGACGATATACCCAATAGATAGCATGATGATCGGCCAACTAGCAACAAGGCCAGATTCATCTAATTTAACCCTTATTTACAGCACTGGAGCTTTCTGTCTTGGTGACGTGGTCAGGCGAACACACAAAATCAGCGAATATGGCCGAAATGAATCATCAACGAAAATAGTGTAATATATACGAAAACAGGTTGCCTTATCTTAGCAGTGGTTTATTCCGCCTGACCTGTCATGATTTGTCGCTAAACGTGTCAGGTTTTTTTTTTTTTTTTTGACACTACTCACATTTAGTCTACTTCACCCGATATTTGGGTCCTACACCTCTACAGTGTAGCCCGTATATCAAACAACCCTGTCATAATGGCAGCGCAACAGAGTACCAATATCTGTTTCTGCTACTTCTGTTTAAGTCAGTAGAGAAAGTCGTGAGGTGGAAGGGTCGTTCTGTGTTGCTTTGTTTTCACAGTAATATCTTCGTGGTCCCCCTCTCCTTCCGTAGCGTTCATTATTTCGGAAAATAAGTCAAGAGTTTCTTTTGTAGAGAGCACACGTTCTTGACTTCTCGAACTTCCACCATAAACATTGCGGTCAGCATCGCCTTCACTTTCTCCCGCCCTTTCCATGACACTCATGTACAATCGTCTGCGTTGCTCGTTGGCAAGGAAATCTATTTCAATAACCCTAGTCACGACTGCCTGACTCTTCCGCCATACATTGAACTCCTTATCTATGGGAGTATACCTCTCAGCTGTCACTGTAATAGTGATGTAGGCCTTTCCCCCTCGCATCACAAGGTCAATGTTTTCGTTAACCGAATCAAAGTTGTTGGCGCCCTGCTGGGTGGAGCTGCCGTCTGCGTGCATAAAGCGCGCGTCGCCATAGATATCCTCGTTATGGTGTTGTACGTCGATGTGCTGTCTGATGTCCTTCACGTCGATGTTAGAGAGTTTAGATAACAGAAGTTGACTCGTCAAGTGCTGTCGGGCTGCTTGGGGTGGGTCTTTTTTGACTGAAATCATAAAATAGTAGTTGAAGTGAAATGACATCAAATTCTTCAGAACAACATAAATTGAAAGATATCTTATGGATACAATTAGAAAGTTGAAGCAGATAAAGGTTTTCTTTCACGTCCATGGAACACATTATCTATATTAGTGAATGTGTACGGAAATGTGATAACCTGCATCCGATCATTCTGGTCCGTTTGTATATCACCATGCACAAAAATGGATTTAAATTGAAATACCGAGATGTACTAAGAATACGCGTTACAGTGTAAAAAGTCATTATTATCCAATGACTTCGCTAGGGTCCGAACCCAGAACAACTAGCTTACTAATCTGACGTTCTGCTAACGACATAGAGAGAAATTCTCCATAGACGAATCAGATGGGAGCGGCTAGTGTTTTACCAGGATATACTGGTACCTCTCTGCCAGGAAAGAAGTGAATCTCGATGCCTATGGAGTAGGATTTAGCTAATATTGACCTGACTCTTAATTACACATAAGAACTAATATTACAAAGCTAATTATTTTTATTGTATGAATTGTCTATTATGGGCATCGAACCCAAAAAAATTCTGATTCACAAAGAGAGATTTTAGGCGTTAGGCCAGTATCTTAACACATCAGGTCCACAATATCTACCTGGTTATCAATACATATAGAAACATCCTGATCGATACTCGCAAGAACACGCGACATAAGTGTTTGTGCAAAGCTTCTTAGGTGAACTTGGAATGGTGGGAAATAAATTACATTACCGTTCGCGTGCTTTAATTGTTTACGTTTGGTTAGCATTTAACAGAAAATTAGAATAGGGAGGGAGAGTGACGGGGAGGGGGGATACACTCAGTAATTGGTATAACGATTGTTAATTTGGAAGAAAACACTCAAAACAAGAACGGTTAATTCTAGCACTCCTGTGGTAAATTGGTGAGAACGAGCGACAGTAATGTACCGCTATTTTAATATGAATTGATGTCGAAAGATTGTAGTCGGATCTGGAGTATGACTAATGTGGACGATCCAGTTCTAAGTGAACTAAGACTGTGCTTAAAACCACAGTAGGACAGCGTGAATGCAGATCAATGTGATGAGGAACGGCCCCATCAAATAGTGAATTGTTAAAACAAACGGGAAAAAATTCAACAGCTTCGATATACCAGGACAACAATGTCAACAGCTTCGATATACCAGGACAATAATTTCAACAGCTTCGATATACCAAGACAGAAATTACGATAGCTTCGATATACCAGTGCAGAAATTGCGATAGCTTCGATATACCAAGACAGAAATTACGATAGCTTCGATATACCAAGACAGAAATTACGATAGCTTCGATATACCAAGACAGAAATTACGATAGCTTCGATATACCAAGACAGAAATTGCGATAGCTTCGATATACCAGGGCAGAAATTACAATAGCTTCGACATACCAAGACAGAAATTTCAACAGCTTCGATGTACCAAGAAAGAAATTACAACAGCTTCGACATACCAAGACAGAAAATTCAACAGCTTCGATATACCAAGACAGAAATTACAACAGTTTCGATATGCCAGGGCAGAAATTACAATAGCTTCGATATACCAGGACAGAAATTTCAACAGCTTCGATATACCAGGAGAGAAATTACAATAGCTTCGATATACCAAGACAGAAATTACAACAGCTTCGACATACCAAGACAGAAATTACAATAGCTTCGACATACCATGACAGAAATTTCAATAGCTTTGACATAGAGGGACAAAATTCAAGAGCTTCGATATACAAGGACAAAATGCATACAATATTTATCATCATGACAAAGTTGCTTCCGTAGTATCTAAATGTAAATACCAAAAATAACAAGGAAACAACACAAAGAGGGTCAGTATTACAACGCCAACACTATCATCGAACCGGAACAGAAATTACCGATAGGAAGACAGCGTTACACACCTTAAAGTCACTCCTGATTTGTAACTAATGAAACCCTCATTATCAATATTTGTGATAAAATGCTATCGTTCACGACATCAAGTGTTATAAAGAAACCATTTTTGTTTGTTGGCCGGTCTGTGACCTTCTACACCTTAAATATGTGACATTTGCAATGCTTTTCACAGTCAGTATGTCTTTTTGCTCACACATGTCAGTAACAGTCAATATCTTCTCAATAAATGCATGTTATTGACTCTGGAGAATGACCTCCCCAGTCACATGCAGTATCAGGTGTATACCTTGACTGGCCAGCGCCTTTATTCCCGGTCATCGTTCTACATGAAATGCTTTAGACGATTCGTTATGCTTGATGACAAACCAGCGCCATTTTGAGAGGACAGTCCGTTTTCTGGTATAATGTAGAATAACGCACGAAAACAAAACTAGAAACGCGTGCAAAAAAGTACCACCAATCCACACTTAGCTGATGTCATAGCATTGAATAGAAGCGCAGAGGTTATTTGTCAATATTACCGTGTTTACCAAATTAATTATTTATCTTATTTCAATGTTAAGAGTGTAATGTCTAATATAGTCTTCTCATAATCAAGTAAGTGGTACACATCAGCGTTATTTTTTAAGGCATAAAGTAAGACTTTTTAGGTAACCGATACTATCTATAAAGTTTGTTGTGATCAATTCCGGGTTGTTATCTGGATACCGCTCCGCCATGTTACTTCAGTGTTTCCGGTCTACAGATGCACATGTCGGTCCAAATCATATTAAAATTTCCGTGTCCAGACACTACCAGACTGAAAATGATTCCTCGTAAATTTGTTTTGTGAACGATTAAACCTCAATCGATAATTTGGTTTGGGAAAATTCACACACACGTATATGAGTATTTTCATAGCGTTATTTCCCGGGATACTCATTGAAGAGTCTGCCGAAGGTAAAATGTAATTATTTTTGCAAGTGAACATTAAACGTCATAAACACGCGGACTTGACATCAGTGTAATTGTTTAACACTTGTTAAATATTACACACATGCCGAGATCCCTTGGATAGGTTCGTCTCTAAAACTGTAATGATAAATAAAAACAACATTCCAGTAGTTAAAAAAATAATGATAATTTATTACCGACCTTTGGACGAGTTTTGTTCCTGTTCAAGTATGGACTAATTCCTAACCGAAAGTATACCCTATAGACCGTGTACAACACAGAAATTCTAGAATCCTGAACCCCCTAAGCACATGTTTAGTTCACCCACACAAGTAAGATGAATGTAGTATAATGATTTCGAGGGTTTCTGCCGAGGAAGGGTGACGTTTTTACATCGACCAACCTGTAGCAAATTGTATTGATCAGGAGACTGTTAATTACACAACAGTGGCCTGTTGGTCCTCAATTAGTTTCTTAACGTTCCTGCTGGAATTAATGAGTTGTACTCAGGAGACTGACATAAATGTTCAGTACCTTTATCGCCGTCCTCGGTACATCAGCGTGTGAGGACATTTCACTACTTCCCTTGTACGATTTTCGTACTCGGGTCCGACTATGTGAGACATCAGATATCAGTGTCTAGTCTGTGTGAGACATCAGGTATCTGTGTCTAGTCTGTGTGAGACATCAGACATATGTGTCCGGTCTGTGTGAGACATCAGATATCTGTGTCTGGTCTGTGTGAGACATCAGATATATGTGTCTGGTCTGTGTTAGACATCAGATATCTGTGTCTGGTCTGTGTGTGACATCAGATATCAGTGTCCGGTCTGTGTGAGACATCAGATATTTGTGTCTGGTCTGTGTGAGACATCGGCTATCTGTGTAAGATCTGTGTGAGACATAAGATATCTGTGTCTGGTCTCTGTCAGACATCAGATATATGTGTCCGGTCTGTGTGAGACATCAGATATATGTGTCCGGTCTGTGTGAGACATCAGATATATATGTCTGGTCTGTGTGAGACATCAGATATCTGTGTCTGGTCTCTGTGAGACATCAGATATCAGTGTCCGGTCTGTGTGAGACATCAGATATTTGTTTCTGGTCTGTGTGAGACATCAGATATCTGTGTCTGGTCTGTGTCAGACATCAGATACATGTGTCCGGTCTGTGTGAGACATCAGATATATGTGTCTGGTCTGTGTCAGACATCAGATATCTGTGTCTGGTCTGTGTGAGACATCAGACATATGTGTCCGGTCTGTGTGAGACATCAGATATATGTGTCTGGTCTGTGTGAGACATCAGATATCTGTGTCCGGTCTGGGTAAGACATCAGATATATGTGTCCGGTCTGTGTGAGACATCAGATATATGTGTCTGGTCTGTGTCAGACATCAGATATCTGTGTCTGGTCTGTGTGAGACATCAGACATATGTGTCCGGTCTGTGTGAGACATCAGATATATGTGTCTGGTCTGTGTGAGACATCAGCTATCTGTGTCCGGTCTGGGTAAGACATCAGATATATGTGTCCGGTCTGTGTGAGACATCAGATATATGTGTCTGGTCTGTGTCAGACATCAGATATCTGTGTCTGGTCTGTGTGAGACATCAGATATATGTGTCCGGTCTGTGTGAGACATCAGGTATCAGTGTCTGGTCTGTGTGAGACATCAGATATATGTGTGTCTGGTCTGTGTCAGACATCAGATATCTGTGTCCGGTCTGGGTAAGACATCAGATATATGTGTCCGGTCTGTGTGAGACATCAGATATATGTGTCTGGTCTGTGTCAGACATCAGATATCTGTGTCTGGTCTGTGTGAGACATCAGACATATGTGTCCGGTCTGTGTGAGACATCAGGTATCTGTGTCTGGTCTGTGTGAGACATCAGATATATGTGTCTGGTCTGTGTGAGACATCAAATATCTGTGTCCGGTCTGGGTAAGACATCAGATATATGTGTCCGGGCTGTGTGAGACATCAGCTATCTGTGTCTGGTCTGTGTGAGACATCAGATATTTGTGTCTGGTCTGTGTGAGACATCAGATATTTGTGTAAGGTCTGTGTGAGACATCAGATATCTGTGTTTGGTCTGTATGAGACATTAGATATATGTGTTTGGTCTGTGTGAGACATCAAGTATCTGTGTCCGGTATGGGTAAGACATCAGATATATGTATCCGGTCTGGATGAGATATCACCTATCTGTGTCCGGTCTGTGTGAGACATCAGATATCTGTGTCTGGTCTGTGTGAGACATCAGATATATGTGTCTGGTCTGTGTCAATCTTACATACATATAGTAAACTGAGTTTCCCTTGTAAAGTACAAAACTATATCACACCGACATTTGAGGTGCCATGTTCCAGCAACTAACCTCCGTGACACAGTAACGCAATGACAATACAACAGTAAGAACGGTGAAAAACAAGTTAACGGCGACTAAGGGACGACCTGAAAAGATACAGATATGGTAGTCACTAGTCACCTACAGTGCAAATAAGTACAATCTACCACGTACAGATATGGTAGTCACTAGTCACCTACAGTACAGGTCAGTACAATCTACCACGTACAGATATGGTAGTCACCTACAATACAAGTCAGTACAATCTACCACATACAGATATGGTAGTCACCTACAATACAAGTCAGTACAATCTACCACACAGAGATATGGTAGTCACCTACAATACAAGTTAGTACAATCTACCACATACAGATATGGTAGTCACTAGTCACCTACAATACAAGTCAGTACAATTTACCACGTACAGATATGGTAGTCACTAGTCACCTACAGTACAAGTCAGTACAATCTACCACATAAAGATATGGTAGTCACTAGTTACCTACAGTACAGGTCAGTACAATCTACCACGTACAGATATGGTAGTCACTAGTCACCTACAGTACAAGTCAGTACAATCTACCACATACAAGACATGGTAGTCACTAGTCACTTACAGTACAGGTCAGTACAATCTACCACATACAGATATGGTAGTCACTAGTAACCTACAGTACAAGTCAGTACAATCTACCACATAGAGATATGGTAGTCACCTACAATACAAGTCAGTACAATCTACCACGTACAGATATGGTAGTCACTAGTAACCTACAGTACAAGTCAGTACAATCTACCTCGTACAGATATGGTAGTCAATAGTTACCTACAGTACAAGTCAGTACAATCTACCACGTACAGATATGGTAGTCACCTACAATACAAGTCAGTACAATCTACCACATACAGATATGGTAGTCACCTACAATACAAGTCAGTACAATCTACCTCGTACAGATATGGTAGTCACTAGTTACCTACAGTACAAGTCAGTACAATCTACCACATACAGATATGGTAGTCACTAGTTACCTACAGTACAAGTCAGTACAATCTACCACATACAGATATGGTAGTCACTAGTCACCTACAGTACAGGTCAGTACAATCTACCACATACAAGACATGGTAGTCACTAGTTATCTACAGTACAGGTCAGTACAATCTACCACATAGAGATATGGTAGTCACCTACAATACAAGTCAGTACAATCTACCACGTACAGATATGGTAGTCACTAGTTACCTACAGTACAAGTCAGTACAATCTACCACGTACAGATATGGTAGTCACCTACAATACAAGTCAGTACAATCTACCTCGTACAGATATAGTAGTCACTAGTTACCTACAGTACAAGTCAGTACAATATACCACATACAAGACATGGTAGTCACTAGTTACCTACAGTACAAGTCAGTACAATCTACCACGTACAGATATGGTAGTCACTAGTCACCTACAGTACAAGTCAGTACAATCTACCACATACAGATATGGTAGTCACTAGTCACCTACAGTACAAGTCAGTACAATCTACCACATACAGATATGGTAGTCACCTACAATACAAGTTAGTACAATCTACCACATACAGATATGGTAGTCACTAGTCACCTACAGTGCAAGTCAGTACAATCTACCACATACAGATATGGTAGTCACTAGTTACCTACAGTACAAGTCAGTACAATCTAACACATTCCGAGTAAGTAAATCAAAATAAATTCCTTGTATCTATACTATAAAAAGTTTGTTTGGTTTGTTTTGTGATAAGTTTTTGTTCACGCTGGCTCACCTCACTACTTATGATCTGAGTTGATCAGGTCAATTTTCTCTAGATATTTAATTGAACATACGATTATTCTGACAGTAGGTCAATGCTATTAGATATAAAGTCATTTTATTTCCTAAACAGACTACATTTCTGTAAACCTATAAATATCGCCGTTTCTTGAACTTCCTAAGCATTATACCTAAGGTGGTCCAGTGCCATCAGCATCTGAATCTCCGGGTCTATATATGATACCTTATGTAGTATAAATATAGCACGGCTCTATACACTGAACCTTATGATGTCAAATGTTGTCATTTGACTTAAAACCCAGCGTGATCCACTCTGTAAATTATTTGTTCCTTGCAGCCACATATTATAAACCTTTATTCTAGACCTAGCTGAACCATGTACTATAATCACATACATCCACAGGTCACGTCCTATGAACTTAATGTCGGAAAGGTTTGATGATAAAGGATTGCGTTCTATATATCAGGGCCTACAGACAAGCTCATTAGATTAGGAACTACAATGGGATGCACGTGCTAGCATCAATTTGAGAGCAATTATTTGGTGCAACTGTTGTCTATTCTAGGTTATTTACCGATTGAAATAGAAAAAACATTGTACTTGTGACACTACAGAACTCTCACACACTAATACCAAGCATGTTACTTGTGACATTACAGAACTCTCTCACACTAATACCAAGCATGTTACTTGTGACACTACAGAACTCTCTCACACTAATACATAGCATGTTACTTGTGACACTACAGAACTCTCTCACACTAATACAAACAGTGTATGTACTCTTTAACCTCATGATAATGCGGCATCATTTGGGCACATCAGAACAATATATCTTTATAAGGCGTGTACTGATTACAAAAGGCGAAATGCACGAGATAGATATGTCATACTGTATGTAATGTTTCTAAATACTAAACATGGTTATAAAGTCGATCCTTTCTGAACATCGTACTGTACATAACATTGTACTGTTGTCACTGTACATAACATTGCACTGTTACTACTGTACATAACATTGTACTGTTATCACGGTACTAAACATTGTACTGTTACTACTGTACATAACATTGTACTGTTACTACTGTACATAACATTGTACTGTTATCACGGTACTAAACATTGTACTGTTATCACTGTACATAACATTGTACTGTTATCACTGTACATAACATTGTACTGTTATCACGGTACTAAACATTGTACTGTTATCACGGTACTAAACATTGTACTGTTACTACTGTACATAACATTGTACTGTTACTACTGTACATACAATGTACATAACATTGTACTGTTGTCACTGTACATAACATTGTACTGTTATCACTGTACATAACATTGCACTGTTACTACTGTACATAACATTGTACTGTTATCACGGTACTAAGCATTGTACTGTTACTACTGTACATAACATTGTACTGTTACTACTGTACATAACATTGTACTGTTATCACTGTACTAAACATTGTACTGTTATTACTGTACTAAACATCGTACTGTTACTACTGTACATAACATTGTACTGTTATCACTGTACTAAACATTGTACTGTTATCACGGTACTAAACATTGTACTGTTATCACGGTACTAAACATTGTACTGTTATCACTGTACATAACATTGTACTGTTACTACTGTACATACAATGTACATAACATTGTACTGTTATCACTGTACATAACATTGTACTGTTACTACTGTATATAACATTGTACATAACATTGTACTGTTATCACTGTACTAAACATTGTACTGTTATCACGGTACTAAACATTGTACTGTTATCACTGTACATAACATTGTACTGTTATCACGGTACATAACATTGTACTGTTACTACTGTACATACTGTACATAACATTGTACTGTTATCACTGTACATAACATTGTACTGTTACTACTGTACATACTGTACATAACATTGTACTGTTATCACTGTACATAACATTGTACTGTTATCACTGTACATAACATTGTACTGTTATCACTGTACATAACATTGTACTGTTATCACGGTACTAAACATTGTACTGTTATCATGGTACATAACATTGTACTGATATCACTGTACATAACATTGTACTGTTATCACTGTACATAACATTGTACTGTCACTACTGTACATAACATTGTACTGTTATCACTGTACTAAACATCGTACTGTTATTACTGTACATAACATTGTACTGTTACTACTGTACATAACATTGTACTGTTATCACTGTACATAACATTGTACTGTTACTACTGTACATAACATTGTACTGTTATCACTGTACATAACATTGTACTGTTACTACTGAACATACAATGTACATAACATTGTACTGTTATCACTGTAAATAACATTGTACTGTTACTACTGTACATACAATGTACATAACATTGTACTGTTATCACTGTACATAACATTGTACTGTTACTACTGTAAATAACATTGTACATAACATTGTACTATTATCACTCTACTAAACATTGTACTGTTATTACTGTACTAAACATTGTACTGTTATTACTGTACATAACATTGTACTGTTACTACTGTACATAACATTGTACTGTTATCACTGTACATAACATTGTACTGTTACTACTGTACATACAATGTACATAACATTGTACTGTTATCACTGTACATAACATTGTACTGTTACTACTGTACATACAATGTACATAACATTGTACTGTTACTACTGTATATAACATTGTACATAACATTGTACTATTATCACTGTACTAAACATTGTACTGTTATTACTGTACTAAACATTGTACTGTTATTACTGTACTAAACATTGTACTGTTATTATTGTACTAAACATTGTACTGTTATTACTGTACATAACATTGTACTGTTACTACTGTATATAACATTGTACATAACATTGTACTGTTATTACTGTACTAAACATTGTACTGTTATTATTGTACTAAACATTGTACTGTTATTATTGTACTAAACATTGTACTGTTATTATTGTACTAAACATTGTACTGTTATCACTGTACTAAAAATGCACTTTTATTAATGTTCTTAAAAATGTACTTTGATATCCGTACCTTTAAGATTAAAAATCAGGATGAGCACTGCGTCAACATTAAAATAAATGGAAAGTTATTTCTCTCATTCAAACTACAGAGTTTACGAGATTAGGCGATCAATGGTAGTTAGCACGTTACAATGTGTTACCGAGTTGACTTTCGATATTTGACATACAGAACTGCCAGAAAAATCTCGTTCCCAGCCAGACGGAGAGCCATCTCCCTCAGGAATGAGGTACCCCGATAAGAGGTTCAGGCAGTTCAGTTCAGTATCCCTAACGGAACTTTTTACCCTAACGAAGACAAGTACGCCTTGTCAAATGGTATGGAATTCATGATTATATAACGATGACACCTCTTCTATTGATCGTTATGGTGGTGGCGGTGACTCTGGTAACACAAGTAGGGCTTATTTCTCGAGCATTGATTTCCAAGGTGGCTCAATACAAGTGGTTACTATATATGGAACCACAAGTGGGGTCATTTTCTCGCGCAGCTCCGCAGTTTACTAAAGTCCATCTCTAAACTTCTCTCAAAAAAGAGTTCAACACGGTATTCCCCATGTTCTAATGTTATTACGATTATATATTTTCCTTTACAAAGGTCATCATGTCCATCTATTCCCCTTTACAAAGGTCATCATGTCCATCTATTCCCCTTTACAAAGGTCATCACTTTTATCTATTCCCCTTTACAAAGGTCATCACATTTATCTATTCCCCTTTACAAAGGTCATCACATTTATCTATTCCCCTTTACAAAGGTCATCACTTTTATCTATTCCCCTTTACAAAGGTCATCACATTTATCTATTCCCCTTTACAAAGGTCATCACATTTATCTATTCCCCTTTACAAAGGTCATCACATTTATCTATTCCCCTTTACAAAGGTCATCACATTTATCTATCACTCTTTTACAAAGTTCATCATGTTAATCTATTCCCTTTCCTCCTTCACAAAGTCACACCCCCTAACATTCACACACCCTAACCATCTCTCTCCTTCATCCTCCCACCTTCACAAACTCACCCCCCTAACATTCACACCCCCTAACATTTACACACCCTAACCATCTCTCTCCCTCACCCTCCCTCCTTCACAAACTCACACCCCATAACATTCACACACCCTAACCATCTCTCTCCATCACCCTCCTTCCTTCACACACTCAAACCATGTAATATTCACACACCCTAAACATGTCCCTCACTCACCCTCCCCACATCTCCTACTAACACCCTCTCATCCTCACACTCTCCCTCCCTCAGACACTCACTCTCTCTCACACTCTCACAGAGCCTCACACACACCTTCACACACACTCACATCCTCCCTCTCTTACACACAGCCTCCCACACTCTCACATCCTCACACTTTCACACAGCATCAAAGACTCTCATATCCTCACACTCTCTCACATCCTCACACTCTCACACACCTTCACATACTCTTACATCCTCACACAGCCTCAAACACTCTCACATCCTCACACTCTCTCACATCCTCACACTCTTTTACGTCATTACACTTTCACACAGCATCACACACACTCTCACATCCTCACACTCTCACACACCTTCACACAGTTTCACATCCTCACACTCTCACACACCTTCACACAGTTTCACATCCTCACACTCTCTCACATCATCATACTCTCTCACACTTTCACACACACTCACATCCTCATACTCTCTCACAACCTTACACTCTCTCACATCCTCACACTCTCACATTCTCACACAGTGACGTCGTAAAAGTATGTGTAGTTAATGCATATGTTGTAATGCTGTAAACTAAAAACAAAAGCGACATCCTGAATTTCCACGGTTCTTGTTCATTTCAATCTAAACATGGCGAGAGGATTGAAGCTTTGAAGTAGACATACGGGTTCTTTAGGTTTGTTTTCATTTGTATTGTCATTCACCGACTACAGATGTACAAGTTTTCACTAAACTGTCCAAATAAGGTTTTCCCTGTTACTTCAGTTTCTATTTATATATATAACTCATCATAAATGTTTGGTATGGATTCATTCTAGTCTTAGCTCTTCATTGATCAACTCGACTTTTTCTTCACTTCTCGATTCGTCTCTACCTTCGAATTCTGTTTATTAATATTGAAACATCGTATTGTAGTCCAGAATGTTAAACTGATTTTGAACTCTTAACTGTGTTTTAGAGTCTAAATTGTGTTTTAAACTCTAAACTCTGTTTTAAACTCAAAACTTGAAAGCAGATATCTTTAACATCCAAATAAGTGATTTCGTCATCATCATCTTCAGAATTTAAATAAAAAAGTCCGTCTATTTCATTTTGAAATCCGTTTATTACTGTCAGAAACATCTCTTCACGTTTTTTCAATTGTCTTTCCAATTAGAAATATAATGCTTACATCTACACAGCCAAGATTTTCATCGACATCAACTTTCACGTTTTCAAATTAATTATTTTTATGATATATTCCTGATCAGGTGATGTTTAACTTGGCCGTTGGCCCGCTGAATGCATACTTCGCTAAGAACTGTTACTGTATTGTAATATATTTGACGAAATGCAACTTTACATAAAAGAAAAGAAATATATATTTCGTCACCTGATTCACATTTCGGTGATTAAAACGTCACCTGACTTATACACAGAAGGCCTACGGCTCGCCTCAAAGTGCAATATACTGCGGAACAGCCAACCAAAACAAAGGAAACGTGCTATATATAGTCAGTATACAGCACATTTCCTGGCTATATAGTCAGCCGGTCACTACTACACCCAGCATTCATACAGTGACCCTTAATTCATCTTTATGTGAGCCTGGAGGAATGCCACGCAAACATTTCCGTTGTGCATATACGGAATCATTCCCGCTGGAGGTGTTGCTGATACGACACATTGCTGGAGGCCTGGTAGTCAGGCTTAGTCACAGAGAACGATTTTATCGTTTAATTTAATCTCGTTGATAAGTCTGTAATACAGATTATGCACATATGATACCTCACTTCACAAGTTATCGATACTCCTCGGGGATTTCTAGAGAATTTTATCGTTTTTGTATCGAGTTATATCTGATACAAAAAAACTTATACTGAATGACAACATGTCAGTATAGTGCAGCCTCACAGAAATGATGCGTTTGTAAGACAATTTTTTAACTCCTCGTCTGTTTTCATACATCAAAATACGAAGAGGACAAAACATTTATCTCCTTACATCAATATACACATCCAGTCTACAGTGAGGACAAATCCTGTATCTATATCGTCTGTCTACCTACATCAATAGACACATCCAGTCTACAGTGAGGACAAATCCTGTATCTATATCGTCTGTCTACCTACATCAATAGACACATCCAGTCTACAGTGAGGACAAATCCTGTATCTATATTGTCTGTCTACCTACATCAACATAAATAGACACATCCAGTATACAGTGAGGACAAATCCTGTAGCTACATCGTCTGTCTACCTACATCAATATACAGAGACACATCCAGTCTACAGTGAGGACAAATCCTGTATCTACATCGTCTGTCTACCTACATCAATAGACACATCCATATAGACACATCCAGTCTACAGTGAGGATAAATCCTGTATCTATATCGTCTGTCTACCTACATCAATATACAGAGACACATCCAGTCTACAGTGAGGACAAATCCTGTATCTATATTGTCTGTCTACCTACATCAACATAAATAGACACATCCAGTATACAGTGAGGACAAATCCTGTAGCTACATCGTCTGTCTACCTACATCAACATACATAGACACATCCAGTCTACAGTGAGGACAAATCCTGTAGCTACATCGTCTGTCTACCTACATCAATATACAAAGACACATCCAGTCTACAGTGAGGACAAATCCTGTAGCTACATCGTCTGTCTACCTACATCAATATACATAGACACATCCAGTCTACAGTGAGGACAAATCCTGTATCTATATCGTCTGTCTACCTACATCAATATACATAGACACATCCAGTATACAGTGAGGACAAATCCTGTAACTCCATCGTCTGTCTACCTACATCAATATACATAGACACATCCAGTATACAGTAAGGACAAATCATGTAACTCCATCGTCTGTCTACCTACATCAATATACATAGACACATCCAGTATACAGTAAGGACAAATCCTGTATCTATATAGTCTGTCTACCTACATCAATAGACACATCCAGTCTACAGTGAGGACAAATCCTGTATCTATATCGTCTGTCTACCTACATCAATAGACACATCCAGTCTACAGTGAGGACAAATCCTGTATCTATATCGTCTGTCTACCTACATCAATAGACACATCCAGTCTACAGTGAGGACAAATCCTGTATCTATATCGTCTGTCTACCTACATCAATAGACACATCCAGTCTACAGTGAGGACAAATCCTGTATCTATATCGTCTGTCTACCTACATCAATATACATAGACACATCCAGTATACAGTGAGGACAAATCCTGTATCTATTTACGTTTCAAAGAGTTTGTCAAAATAAGGAAACTTTCAGTAGGTGATATTGTTGGTAGTTGATCTGTAACCTGCCTCGGACTTACCAGCATACTTTTACTACATATATAGATGGGTTATATTACACAGTTTTACAGACTTCACCTTTGTCACCAGTCGATACGGTGTTAAGGATGGCTGCCTTCACAACAACATTGTTTAGATACCTAGAAAAGGGCTTAAAGTTACAAAGAATTAGATAACCATCTTGTTCACGTAAGTTAACGACCTCTTACTTCGACTGTATTCATAGATAATGCATACTTAGTGTGTGGGGAGAGGACGAAACATTTTTAACTTATTACAGTCAAACCACAAAATTACTGAAAGAACAGAGACCAACACGGCAATTGCAAATAATATCTTCTCTCCACGAAACAATATTAATTTTTTTCTGTAAACAGTCTTTAGTTTCATCAACAAGAGACAAGTTTGATAAATAAACTTTCTCATGTGTGATCGTAGATACAAGTATGTTAGCTTCCAGATAAAATCGACAACTTGAAACAACTCGATACCCTTACAGCATCACGCGATGCGGAAATTGTTGTACAGAGAAGTCTATATATAGGTCGTCTTATCTAATAAAGAAGTTAAAAGTTCGGAATGCTGAGAGTTTCCGATTAATTTAAGTTGAAGACAGACCTCTAAACAGAAGTACACTGTTATTATGTTTACTACCGAGATCGAGCTACACCTAAAGTACTAGTACGGCGGATACTGTATACGTTGGTAAAATCTAAATTGGAAACGCTAGAAACCTAATCACATCCCTATATTGATACAATTACTGCGGACAATCTAAATGACGTCATCTAGAATGTGGATGAGGCTGTGCTTCTTATTGCGAAGTAAATATTTGCTTCCAGTCATGTATACAAATACGTAAACGATGTGTCATTACTTTATACTTTGATATGTGACATTTAGATAAAATGAAAATATAATGTATCGTATTTGTATTGTATTTGTATTGTATCGTATTGTATTCTATTCTATTTGTATCGTATTTGTATTGTATCGTATTGTATTATATTTGTATTGTATCGTATTTGTATTGTATCGTATTGTATTGTATTATATTCGTATTGTATTGTATTGTATCGTATTTGTATTGTATTGTATTTGTATTGTATTGTATCGTATTTGTATTGTATTTGTATTGTATCGTATTTGTATTGTATCGTATTGTATTGTATTATATTCGTATTGTATTGTATTGTATCGTATTTGTATTGTATTGTATTTGTATTGTATTGTATTATTTGTATTGTATTGTATTTGTATTGTATTGTATTGTATTTGTATTGTATTTGTATTGTATTGTATTGTATTTGTATTATTGTATTATATTCGTATTGTATTGTATTGTATCGTATTTGTATTGTATTGTATTTGTATTCTATTCTATTTGTATTGTATTATATTTGTATTGTATTTGTATTATATTTCTATTGTATTGTATTGTATTGTATCGTATCGTATTGTATCGTATTGTATTGTATCGTATTTGTATTGTATTGTATTTGTATTCTATTCTATTTGTATTGTATCGTATTTGTATTGTATCGTATTGTATTTGTATTGTATTTGTATTGTATTTTTAATTGTATCGTATTGTGTTGTATTGTATCGTATTGTATTGTATTTGTATTGTATTGTGTTGTATTGTATCGTGTTGTGTTGTATTGTATCGTATTGTATTGTATTTGTATTGTATCGTATTTGTATTGTATTTGTATTGTATTGTATTTGTATTGTATTTGTATTGTATTGTATTTGTATTGTATTGTATTTGTATTATATTTGTATTGTATTTGTATTATATTTCTATTGTACTTGTATTGTATTGTATCGTATCGTATTGTATCGTATTGTATTGTATCGTATTTGTATTGTATTGTATTGTATCGTATTGTATTTGTATTGTATTGTATTGTATTGTATTGTATTGTATCGTATTTGTATTGTATCGTATTGTATTTGTATTGTGTTTTTAATTGTATCGTATTGTGTTGTATTGTATCGTATTGTATTTGTATTGTATTGTGTTGTATTGTATCGTGTTGTGTTGTATTGTATCGTATTGTATTGTATTTGTATTGTATCGTATTGTATTTGTATTTGTATTTGTATTTGTATTGTATTTGTATTGTATTTGTATTCTATTCTATTTGTATTGTATCGTATTTGTATTGTATTTGTATTGTATCGTATTGTGTTGTATTGTATTGTATTGTGTGGTATAAATCTGACTTACAACTACAAACAAGTATTTTGTTTAGCCGTAGGCTTATAGTAGCGTGTTTCCCGTTGAGAGTATTATCTATAAAATATGTTTGCTCTTATTGTTGTTTCTGAGTGTTGTTTATGTGAAGCAATTATTACTGAAACGCAAATTAATATTTGTGTTTCTTTGCCAAAAAGTGATAATGCCTGAAATTTGATTGCGCTAATTAAACATGTTTACAGTATCTAAAGAAGGCTACCAATACTTAAGGAGATCATAAAAATCATTGTAATACAAGTAGTCCTCTACCAATAGTCATGTGCTTTATATCATAAATTTCAGGATGAATATTTCAACCAAGACTTAACTTACCTCCCGTGAAAATAAACTTTGTACAATGTCTCCTTTGGAGCCGGATGTCACCAAGCGAACCACCCAACTTGACGATAACACGGATTATACTGGAGTTCCCCCTACTCTGAATAAACAGCGTTTACAGTGTAGCACTGTGTTACTGATAAATCATACACATACCCGTATCGTATTTAAAATCTGTTACGTTAAAAAATTGACAAATTCTAAACGATGACAAGCTTTCGGAATGGTTCAAGGTGGTATGACATACAGACAAGAAGCGGCACGCTTTGATGTCTGTCATCATAATCACATTCTCGGCATAACAACATTTGAAGGTATTGGTGTTACTATTTTGTGAGTTAACTGTAAGCTTCGCTTGCATTTCATTGATGAAACTTAGTCTGTTCAGCATGTAGACGCCCATTGGTAGATCGGCCCATCCTAATGGATGCCGATGCTAAACTACACAGAGCCTGCTTAGTGCTACCTTCAACAAGAAGCGATACAGACCCGCCCATGACCTGCCAGACACCAGAAATGAACCCAGTTAAGCATGATTGGGACTACTCAGACAAAATGTCAATTCAGGAGTAACAGAGGTTCCCTAAGAACAATCTTCGGCGTCTGGTCAAAGCTATGAAATAACGGGCATGAGAACTGAACCAGATGGTGGTTATACCCAATATTGACCTTCTCATTCCCAAATAGAACTGGTTAATTAATTAATCTTCTTTATCAAGTAACGTGTGTTGGAATACGACGAGATATCTGTTGATAAGAGACTGCTAAAGTCCAACTGTTTTCTAGACTTCGGGAACGCCTTTTTGAGCAAGTCTTTAAAATTGTTACTGCACTTCATGTTCTTTAAATCTCTTGTCTTATCGACTGTGTATAGTTTTGTTAGATGCCTTAAAAGCATTACTGTATATCATGTTATCATTGAATATCTTACAGCGAACCAAATTAAACCCAAACTAAGGCTGGTCACTAACTAACGATCAGGTTTAAAACGATAAAGGAACCGGTTTTTAAGCGTGAATCGGGACGGACCTGTTAATACGTGTAGAAAGGTCCTCAAAAGGTTTAGGTTCGTCATAAAGCAAAATTAGATCAATACGTGTGGGAATAATTCAAAGACATCGGTTACCATAGTGATTCAATAACGACTCGATTTTCAGTTCTGATTATATACAGGGGTAGTACTACAGAAAATGTTCATGGGTAAGAGAGAGCGCTAAGTATGGTACAAATGTGAGAAACAAACATGGGTTACAAATGGGCGTGGAGGAGGGGTAAGCAAAAGGGGAAAAATGGAGGGGGAGATCTCGGACCGACGGAAGGGTAATAATCGATAGGGAGCAAATTAGAGGGGGCACAAGTGACGGGATATTAGAGGGAGAATATGAAGTTGGTAAATATGATAGAGACAGACGAAATGAGGACGTACCTATAGGAAGGAACAAATAGTATCAGACAAAAAAGGGGGCTATGGTGGGCTTCATTATGGAGTGGAGATTTTCCCAGAAGACCCGTCAATGTCCATTACTGAATGGTAAATACGTTATCCAATGTTCCGCCAGACTGACTGACAACCTCACCTGTATAAGGTGACCCCCCCACTCCGTGTGTAAAGTATATATGTTATAGCTTTCTAAATAGGCGGTATATTTAAGTAGGTAAATTCCTCCTTTGTATAGCTACAGAGACCGTGTATTATTGTACTTAACTGTGCGGCTAAACCTCGGTCGTAATCTCCACGGTTATAATTTAGGGAGACAGATGTTTGACCCCATCCATACCTACACAATTATTTATATAGGAAACCTCTAGGGCACGACACATACGGGTACTCCAATCTTCATCGCGAAGTCGACTGGATATGAAATATACCGACGTTTATGTGCATCAATGTTTAGAATCTATACAGGTAAACAGTTTAAATGTTTCTTATTAAATCAAACCGACATTTAGACGGAGTGATTTTACTTTCTACTAAACATATACAAAACCAGCGACGGTATACGGTGTCGATTTCCGGTTTGTATCTGCCTATTTTACACGAACGTTCCGTGCTTCAGAAAATTCCTTATATATTTAGAAAGAAATTAAAGGAAAGCTTTCCCCCAGTATCATTAGCTCTCAGTAGAGAAGGAATCACAGATATATCCATACATCGTTTAAAACAAGATCTTCAGATTCAACACTAGAAATGTTGCATTCGGATACACCGCCATAAAATTGCAACTGCTAGAGTCTCAATAATACCGTCATAGTTCCGTATACACAAGCTTTGGTAAAACAGGTAGTTAGAACGTTCAACTTTACACCGACATAAAACACCGACAGTAAGTTATGTAACTCGATCACACGATAAAACCCAGGGTATCATTGCTGGGATGCCGACATGATACAACGATAAAAATTAAAACTATAAAACGATGCTTCGTTCAACAGTTTTTCCAGAGTGTTTAGGTTGAAACAGAATCGTTACTGACCTAGATTAGATTTACTGATATTTTGTTTTGTTTATCAAACCACTTAATTACATTGACAACTATAAACCACAACACATCCTCCGATATACGATATGCTATATATCTTAACCCAGTATCAATATGTGATGTACTGGGCCTAACAAACCTTAAGGAACTTCCCAACAGTTCTTAGGTTCTATAGGTCGGTGGTCAGTTAAAACATCAAACATTTCAACGTTTTGTAGATGTAAAAGTTCACGCAAGGTCAATCGGTTACGTGAATTTGATATGACCGATATGTGTTGTACCTACCGTGTTTTGTCTTGGAGTATCGATCACACGTTTCAAAGGCGACCTCCTGGTCCATCTGTCGCCTCCTCTCCCTGTCCTCCTGGTCCATCTGTCGCCTCCTCTCATTGTCCTCCTCCTCCTGAAGCCGTCTCTGTAGGTCCTCGTCACTCTGGTACAAGGGATTCTGTTTACACATATTGAAGCCCTTACTGAACATGTTTATGTTATCATTAAATTGTTCTAGTCCCTGGTCCATCGTGTTTTTTATTAGAATATTTCCTCGAACAACCATCATATCCTTCTCAGCTCCGGAGGCTGAGAGTTTAGGCGGCGACGGAACCCGAGCTGGAAATACCGGCTCAGACTGTAGTTTTTGTGTGGTGATAGTCCTGTTAGACTCCGAATATTCGCACACATCCCGACCCCCGTAGTCCGTATGAGGAAGCGGCAGTGAGGAAACGTCTATCCGAGTTCGGTGTATCTTTGGCTGTGGAACCGGACCACCATTCATCTGCATGACTTGTTCACTTTTGTACATATTCTGGTTCTCGTGCACAGCTGCTCTGTTTGTAGAACCGCTAACGGCATGAAACATTGACGAGGAATTCTGAATAGATACTTCTCTTTGTTGTGTTTCGTTAGACGCGTGTGAACTCACGAGTTTGTATCGCTTAAAATCCTCGGCATCTTCAGCGAATTTTTCCTCCTTAGTTTTCGTCACTTGCCATTTTGGAGCTTCGTACGGTCCCTTCACGAGAGCTACAGATTTGTACACGGGTCTTCCGTGCTCTGAAAGCTTCATTTTAGCATCGTCATTCACGGTGCTGGTGACGATCTTATCACTGGTGCTTTCGGTCACTTTGGTTGTGGTTACTGGAACTGTGGTCATCAACGGCAGTTCCTGTCTGACCGGAAATACCGGCGTCATATCGAGTTGTACCAACTTGGGTTGAACCGGAGGCAGAATCATTGGAGCTGGAATCACAGCTTGGACTTCCTGTGCGACTTGGGGTACCAGACTGGCATCGGTCTGATACCGGAAGCTGGATGACATGGTTTTACACCCAGAACTATCCATATTCTTGATCGTAGAGGTTTCCTCCGTCTCCATTTTAATGTCCTCCTCATTCGGTTGCCCATCTTTGTTGTTCCTGCCATCTGAGGTCATCTCGTAACACTGTTTGATAGTTTTTATTTTGGAGGTGGATCTTGGCCCTCCCTGGACCGGAAGTTGTTGACCACCATTACACATATCGTATTCATACTTAGAAGCTTGCTTGTTAAAAGAGCTATCGGTTGAGAATTGGTTCTGTAAACTAGCTGCCTCCTTACCTTTATGTACAACCAATTGTTTTTCGTTCTCGTCAATCTCCTCGATTTGGACCGTGCTTCGTCCTTGGTTATAAAGCCCTAAAAGAACCTCCTCGGCCGTAGAGTGGTCAATGCTGGTCCTGCCAATTGACCGCAAGTTGTGTATTCTATTGTAATCGTTTTCCTGGCTGACATTTGATGAACTGTAATAGGCACTTTCCTGTGAGTCCTCTGTCAAATCCTCCACCATGTACACATTACCCTTATGGTCCCTGACGTAAAACACATCATTGTAATCCGGAAGGGGCGTCCCGCGACCTGATTCCTCCTCCTCCTCGATGATTTTACGGGTCAATGTCGTTACAACTAGGTTACCTCCATCTAGTTTGGCGACAGATTGTTTGATCTCGGGTAGAATATCGTCGTTATTATCACCATTAAGTTTCGACATAGCCTCGGCCAGAATGGCCAATGTTTGTTTTGCCTCCTCAGACGTTTCGTTCATATTTACGTCTGTTGTTGACATTTTTGTTGTAACTTTCTTTCCTCCAGTATATTCTGAAATTTCAGAAAAGTTGTTATTAGGTCCTGCCGATCTTTCAGGCATATTGTCTATCCTTTCTGAATATTTACCGCTATAATCCAGAGAATTTGACGAGGAGATTCCTTCTGGTACGACCACTGTGGAAGTTCGACACTGTTTTGTTTCTACCTGTGGCGGTGTATTATTCGCTAAGGACACGTGATCATCTTCAGGTTTATCCCTTTTGCCTGGAGTCGGCCACGCTTCAGTGAATTCATCGTCTGTTCGCGGTTTATCAAAGGTGACATAGGACCTTGTTGGCGTGTTATTAATGGACGAATCTCCATCAGTGCATTTATTTTCAATAGCCACAGGTAAAACCTTGACTCTGGAACACTTTATCCCACTTTTCTCTTGTCTTTGTTCATTTTTCTTGTCAGTCTTCAAACGAGTGTTACCTTTACCCACGGTATCACCTGTATTAGGTATGGTATGTAAATAGGCTGTTCTATCATTGTGTATTGCGTTCCTGTCGTCTCGCGATATGTCCACACCCTTCGTTTGTGTATTGGTTTTATCATCCTCATGTGATGCCACGTGCGTGTGTAAATCTATACACGTGCACGAACTTGATTGACGTTGTTGTGTGTCATTATCCTTAAATTCGTTAATCACAGAATACATATTTACCTTTCTACGAGGTACAATGACTGGTTCGCTGTGTGACGTAACGACCTCGTCGTTTACCATGTCCTTGCTCTCATCGGATATTTCTACTCTGTCAAACGATCTTTCACTGTATCTGTGCATGCTTTCTAAGGAATCGTTATTTTTCCAATTCATATCTACTGTGTTTTTAGTTTGAGTTTTCTTTGAGTCTGTGTCGTCATAATTTAGAGACGTTCTGCTGAGCTTTAAGATATTGTCGATGTAGGATGGAGTATTCAGTGTAGCGGGGGGATCGATTGATGGTCTGGCGTTGAACGTGATATCATCTTTACTGGCACAAACATTATATTCATCTTCATCATCAGGGTTGTCTGAACTTTCATCCCAAACATCGTCGGAACCAACAGTTTCTTCGTCACCTCCGTTCAATGTGCTACCATTTACGACGTAAAAGTTCAACTCTGATGAATTAACATCACTATCATATTCCATGTGTTCACTATCATCAGAAATGTTATCGTCTTTTCCGTCGTCGTTTTTATTCATTAAACAAACACTCTGAACATATTCATTTGATTCTGGTGTTTCTAACTCAGTTCTCGTCTTATTCTCATCAGCGTTAAATCGTTTTGGAAAAATGTCATCCTTTCCTGCTGGACTAGAATCACCACTGCAATAACAACGATAGGTAGTTTCCGCTTTAGATTCGATTCTTTCCGGAGAACTTCCGGTTAAAGTTAATTCGTCTGTTGTATTCACGCCATTATTTGACACTGATGGGATATTGAACTTTCGTGAAGAACTATCATAGTTTTTTAAATTCGATAAAGTCGGCATGGTTTGTCGCCTTTTAATTGGTTTTGAGAACACTTGTCTCATGTCTGCAACCATCCCAGGTGGAATCCTTTTCCTCACAGTATTCGTTGTGTCCTCAAGTTTGGAAATGGTAAATGGTAGTCGTGTATGGTACGCTGGCTGGTTACCAGTACTCTTGTGTCGAACTTGACGATATCCATTACTAGCGGTTTTTAAATGTCCAGCATCATGAACTTTGGAGTCAGTGAATGTTCTGTCCGGACGACAAGAGACGTCTAAAGATCCTAGTAAATTATGGTGTTCAGTGGTACGGAGTTTCACACTGTCAATGTGGGAGTGATTGTCTTGATTTAAATCAACCACATTCTTGGCAATAAGTTGCGCGGTCTTAGTATCGCGGTTACGAGGCTGGGAACTATCTGATGCGTCAGGACGAGAGGAGGCAAAGGACTTCCGAAAGTCCGCGGGAAACTTTACAGGACGAGACAATCGACACACTCGAGGAGATGAAGTTTGGAGGGGGTATTCCGAATTACACGTTCCAGACTGCTCACTCTGTCTGATATTGTTAGAATCACGGTCGTCTTTATTTGTCATGCTTACTGAACCTACAACATTTCGTTCTTTTTCATTATGGCTAGAACAAGAACCATTCGAATATTTTTGCTTAATGGGGTTTTGTTCATCATCATAATTCAGAGATACATCAGGCTGACTGTCAAATTCCTGTGGGTGAAGCGCAAACTTTGATGAGACCAAGTTCGACATCGAAAGAGATTTGGGCTTTTGATCATTTGTAAGAAGTTGGCCAACATTGGAATCGTCCGCACTAGGCTTACAATTTAAAGTGAAGACCGATACAAAACGTTTTGATGATGACAAATTTTTGTATGACGTCACTCGTTTTGGTGATGTTGGTGACGTCACAGAATTCGACGGTCGTAGAGAAGTTTTGTCAATATCATCAAAAGAGACAACGTCTATGGAAGGGGAGGGGGAACCACACGACATTGGAAATCCGGAATCAGTCGACAAGGAAGATAAAGACGATCTCTGAGAGGTTTGTCTGCCAAAGGTAGAGGGTGGAAGCCCTGTGTTAGAATGAATGGTTGGCAATGTCCCGCCATGTTGTCTGTGGAGAGATAATTTGGAGACGAAGCTTCTTTGAACCTTAGTGTGGACGTCAGATAATTCGTCTAACTCCTCCGCGTCCATCGCGTGAACCGTCAAACGGAAGCAATACCGGTACTCGTCTGCGGAAAACAAAATACAAAGATCAAAGAATGTCATTGGCTAGCTAAAAATATAGGTTATTTATAACAGTTAACATATCTGTCAGGTTGAAACAGTCAAAACACCAAAAAAGGTCCTAGTCAAGGACATTCCCGGTTACACTATAAATTGTAAAAACAATCTATAATTGTTTTCTATAAAAAAAAAACTTCATATTTCAATTAACGACTCAGATTAGACCTTTACTCACATATATCTACTACAGTTACAGTCGCTAGGACGGACGCCACAGCTATCGTCACAGTCGCTAGGACGGACGCCACAGCTATCGTCACAGTCGCTAGGCGGACACTACAGCTATCGTCACGGTCGCTAAGCGGACACTACAGCTATCGTCACGGTCGCTAGGCGGACACTACAGCTATCGTCACGGTCGCTAGGCGGACGCTACAGCTATCGCCACAGTCGCTAGGACGGACGCTACAGCTTTAGAAAAGATATCATTTACCAGGACGGGCAATTTGAAACTATCATCACAGTCGATAGTAGGGACGTTTCAGCTTTAGTTATGGTCGCTGGGACGGTCGGACGGATGTCACTTTCCTTACAGTCGTTTTGAAGTTGTAACAGTCATTCGCTTCGATGAATATAGTCACATCACTCTAAAGTTATATATACTTGAGACATCAATTTGACTTCACTGTCTTCTGATAATTTGTATCACAAACATTACAAAATAAGAAAGCGTGAGAAATTGTAGACCGTTGATACTGTGAATAGTAAACAGGTACATATCGGATAGAATGAATAGTTCCTGTTGTAGCACCCGAGAAACGGGGATTCTGTAATATATCTAAGTAAACAAGTATCAATTACATAGCAGTGGTTAAATAGGGAAGGCATTAACTCGTTGTAAGGATGGGCGCTTTTAATGATAAAGCTACGTAAACAATTTAACATGTAGGTATTGTAAAGGACACGGGCGTTGACACCTGTAATACAGGTGAGCAGCTACTAGAGGTGACAAATGTGCAGGCGGTACATACCGACAATATATACCTCACATCACCTGGTAGCGCGCCAGTACAGTCAGGTAAAACTAAACGCCGGTGACAGGACAGATTGAACATGTAAAAATGCAGGAATCTCTATGTCTAATCAAACGGCAATTTTTAAACATATGCTACACGTATACATACTGTACATGGCTCTGGCCCGGACCTGATATATTCAGTGATTGCTTGAATGATCTGCGGGGGAGGTGCAAAAGTTCTACTGCTTTATTTCTGAAGAACTTCTCAGTGGACCACTTATAAACATATTCAGTATGGTTTCTTCAAACCAAGTGGTTACTTCTTTAGGAAGGTACTTAAGGGATGTGTCTCAAATTTTACATGAAAATTTCCTGTGTTTAACTTTGATTCTGTTATAAGTTATACTAAATAAAATGTATATTGTTTGGAAGAGTTTTATTAAAATTAAAAAATCAGAAAAAGGGACAAGAAGTGGAGGAGGCTGTTGACGTTTGGACGCCAAGGTCAGCCGTTGGCTTCTCTTTCTTGAGACACATAGCAGGAACAATGACATCAGAATTTCATTTTATATGTTAATGAAGTCCATGCTAATCAGTGACGTAGTGACCAGATACTACAAGGAGTCCACGTCTCAAAGTGACACTGGTTGATACCGGAGCTCATTATTGGTTATCCTGGTCAGGGTAGTTACCATATCTTACTTCATCTATCGCCATCACAAAAATTGAAAAAAAAAATTACCTACGATATATATAGCAAATAGTGTCGTTACAACTTGATCAGAATTCAGTTCATACAAGACGGCTTTGGTCGGGACCATTCCTACCCGTTGATTCGGACCCAAAATTCGTTATGTTACAGACATCGATCTACCAAATGTTGTATACAAACATTAATTCCGTCACTTTGACTTTGTATTGTCATTCTAGGAAAATTTCACAAATGTTTAAGATGAAAAACAAGCAAACAAATGAAGTTGTGATGACCAAGATTTGTCGTCGATGAAGCGGAATGCACTTATTTCTCCGGAACATCTGGTCTTATTCCCATTGTGTATTGATATGGGTCTGGCTTTATCTTTCATTTGTTAGTACATGTGTAATTTACAATTCGTTTCATTCGTGTCTTAAAAATACACTACAGTAACAAAAGTATACTGTAAAACATTAATAAATTGGGACTTTAGGTGTTAGACTATGTTTACCGACATCATATGTTACTTTGCAATAACGATTCTGATATTTGAAGTAAATTGATTTCTCGTCATCCGGGTACGGATCTCTGAGCCAGCTCGAGAGAAGCGTATAATTTTCACAGTGCAGCACAAGGAAGACATCATTTTATTTGCAAAGATTCATCTACCGATAAAAAATGCAACATTCTAAACAAGTTTCGTGTAAATGTTTGTTGCTCCATGACAAACATGTAAATTACATCATAAATGCGATGCATACTGCAAAATACCTTAAACAGCAATGAAATCGAAAACATACAGACCTGATTGTAATATGTTATCAGGTAACAAGATAGAGTTTCGAATTACAGAATTAGAACGTAATCTGGTGACGTTAGAGGGAGGTAAACAAGAATATACTAACAAGACTGTGGTGGTTTTTAGTTGGATTTAGAGTGAAGAAGTGAAGAAAATGTATGTGTGTAAGACAGTTGATGAACGTCGATGTGTTTGTCAGTGTAAGTAATGGACCCTGTCTTGTTTTATGGTGATAAGTTGTAAAAGTATAGCAAATTATGAATCTGAATCTGGAAAAAATTATGAACTACAAAATAAATGACCAGCTACTCCTAGAAAATTTGTTAATGAAGATTAGGGATAAAACAATATCTTATGCTTCTTTTATGAAATTATTTTGCATTATTGGAGGCTGAAGTTAACACAGACCAGGGCCATTAACAGGGAATTAAAAAGATCTGGAGTCTATTCGCTTGAAAAAAGATTAAGTGTTTGAGGTGGGGAAAAAAAACAACTTCTTATTTCTTCAAATTAGAGAATAGTGAAATCTCTTTTGATTAGAGAAAAGAGACTTCATTTGCAAAACTATACCTAGAATTCAAGAGTTGCTATCTCAAAATTTCGCGATAAAATAAAACACAGCGTGGCCGGACTACATAGATGGTGGTCTAAAAATGATTGATTTACAATCATTCAGTCACTTAAGCTGGGTTGGATGAGAAGAACAGCTCAGTCATCAGGTAAACTGCATCTGATTCTTCAGTCAACAATCGATTTTAATAAGATGTTTCACTGTGGGAATGAATATATAAATTTCTGTGGAATGAACTGTCGCAATTTATTTAGGAAAGATTTATTTAAAGCTTGGAGTATCCTGAACAGCTCTGAATCTATGAGAATTGTTCTACAAAGTTCTATCCTGAAAACTCCTCCTTGATATATATCCAAGATATCCAAGGTAACAGGAACTTTGTTTTTATCTGAACTGGTTTAGGGATGGAGTTTTTACATTGAATTACTTAATTTAAAAAAAAAAAAAACACTTTTATATCCTTGTTGAGTTTCTGCATCATTTTCAAATTAACACTAACTCTCTACATGGACTAGTGACATCACTGAAGCTTTTTAAAAGAAAATTAGAGTTTCATTTAGAAAGACCTCCACAATTAATTAGATCGGTTATTTTTTTTTTAAAAAAAATTCAAGAATAGAAAGATATTCCAAAGATTTTTATAACAGAATTATTACACCAGTGTTAATACCTATTGGACCAAGTAAATAGAACCAGGAGTTTGATATTGATATGGAAAAGTGGTCAAAAATATGTAAACCACCTTTTACAGTAACCAAAATGTTATAGTGTTTCGAAGTTAGAATCTTACATCACATACTGGATACCGACACATTTCTATATAAAGTAACACTACATCCCAACCCACTATGTACATTCTGTAATGTGGAAAATGAAACCATGGTCCATTGTCTATGTACAGAGGTCCCAGCATTTCTGAGATCTGAAAACTTGTTGGAGTTTTTAAAAATTATATTTGCCTATAACAAGGATTCCTCTATTGTTGGAATAGTCTCATACCGTTGTAGCTATGTGGATAATTAAATCTTAATCATTATCAAGCACTACATTTATAAAATTTAGATGTCTTAACAAATCCTTGAATGCCCTCATTCATGCCCTCAAACATAATTTTTGGTACAAAAACATTAGTAATGAAAGCAAACAAATCGAGAGGTATTTAGGTTTAAACTGGAGAAAATGGAAACCTTTTCTAGATTCATAGGATGGTTCTATTGTTCTTATTTTGTATGTTATGTTTTGTAATTATCCTAATTGTATAGTCTTGACTTAGCTGATTCAACTAAATGTATTATAAATATTTCTGTTGTATCTCTCTCTCTCTCTCTCTCTCTCTCTCTCTCTCTCTCTCTCTCTCTCTCTCTCTCTCTCTCTCTCTCTCTCTCTCTCTCTCTCTCTCTCTCTCTCTCTCTCTCACTCTCTCTCTCTCTCTCTCTCTCTCTCACTCTCTCTCTCTCTCTCCTCTCTCTCTCTCTCTCTCTCTCTCTCTCTCTCTCTCTCTCTCTCTCTCTCTCTCTCTCTCTCTCAGATTTAAGTCTGTAAGATTTCTCTTGCCTATCCAGGCACTGATATACTTACAAAATTGTGGACGAGGGATGTGTATTGATGTGAAAGTAAGTGAATGAATGGAGAACACGTTCATAAGTTCATTTTGTTTATGTGAAAGATATCTAAGTTGATGACAGATCTTTAATTTACATCATGTAGTTTTAGGCATTTGGTTAGGATGATAAATCATGATGTATGGATTCAGTGGTGATGATGATGATGATGATGATGATGAATAAAAAAAAATGAAAAAAATGAACTACAATTAACGATACGGATACAATTATACATGGGCTGAAGTATCCAGAGCGACAAGAGATCATTTCGTCACGAACAAATGTACGATGTCTTTCTAAGCCCTTTTCATAGGAAGTACGCTGTAAGGCTCGATCCCATACACACAGGAGACACTTGACGAGGGACAAGGCTATCTAAATTCTTGAGATTAGTCCGCAATGCGGAGTAAAACACCACAAATGGTCCGTCTGTGGCAGAGGCCAACTTTAAAGTGTAGCTTTTGAAAAACAGAATTAACAATACCTAAAGTAAATTTTCTTACTTACCATCATATCTTAGTTTAATTCCGAACTGGTCACGTGTCGTCAAGCTTCAATATGACCCAGAATCAGAGGACATCCTCTCAATATTCCACTGTATCTGAAACGAGAGTCCAAACTTATTAGCAGTGTATCATAAAGCGCTGCCAAGACGGAGACTAATTATACAAATTGTGGGGCACACACGGTGTGTACGTGATTAGGTTACCTAGCAAGTTATGTGTTACACTGGGAGATAATTACATTCTGACATTTAAAGTGTGTTGATTTGAATTGTAAAATTTGCGATCTGTCATTGTTTAATGGTATACGAGGAATGCTCGTCCCAACTGATCACGTGGCACGTGCATATGTTTGTCTCCAAGGTACAGCTCCATGTTACTTCAATATGCATACATGTTGTCTTCACATTCAAGGTGTTGTCAATTAAGAATAGCCGTTATATTAATCATCAGACGCGCCTACGCAATAGTTAACGTACCGAAGTTCTAAATGAAACGCTGGTAAAGGCCATAACTGACCCATATTAGGTATATCAAAATCGGTGAAAAATAATATCTTCAAACTTATACGGCATTTAAAGAAAAAATATCTTCATAAGTCGGGGTATTCCATCTTTATTGTGTTAATAAAGATACGTCAATTTCCAATAACTGTATACTATGTTGTAGATATATTGTCAATCAGGCCTCGTGACTTGGTACAGTAGCATGGCTGATGAATCAGGATACATGCGGTCAAGGACACTGTCATTATCTAAAGGTGAGGGGTCATTATACACAGGTAGTGAGGGGTCATTATAAACAGGTAGTGAGGCGACATCATACACAGGTAATGAGGGATCATTATACAAAGGTAATGAGGGGTTATTATACACAGGTAATGAGGGGTCATTATACACATGTAGTGAGACGTCATTATACACAGGAAAGGAGACGCCATTATACACAGGTACATACATATACCATTATACGTAGATTGTGTATAGGGAATAAATTTCAATTGAATTAACGTGTCTTGATATATGTAAATATAGTTATTAAAACAATCATTTACAAGTAAAACATTCTTACATTGCTGGTTTGTGATAAAACTGGCCTTTTCAGTCTAGGGACTTTTATGAGCTTGATGAAGAGCTTGAGAACCAGAAATTGATAAGTATAGATAAGACAAACGTGAGTAAATATCACTTATCATTTACACTATAAAACATGGTCATACAAACTCATAGAAGCATGACCGAGATATCGTAAACACGTAAACAGCAAATAGCATCAAAATATTTGTCAGAGAAAATCAGCACAGAGTAAATGACGAGCTCCTCTATTCTAGTGACACCTGTTCGTAAACAGGTACGTGTTACATAATGTTGTGATGATTTATTTTTAAATCAGTGACGTTTTATTCAATAAACGGTTTCATGCTAAAGGAATTTACTTTAACACCCACAACAGAAAACAAAATAACATTTCAATGTAACAGCTATAGATATGAAGCCAAACAAATTTCATGTTTGACACAGAAACAACGTTTATTTGCCAATATCATCCATCGTGTGATAAATGGGACCTGTGACTTGTTCTCGGGTTGCTATATTGAGCAGGGCGGTACCAGCTTCAGTTGTCGTCTGTTTGCTGGGAAAGACAGGATACCGCGGCCCATATACAAAAGTGTATCATTTTTAGACTGAAATATGACATTATGAAAAATGGTGGTCAGAACCCTTTATCAGACAAGTTGGTAACAATTCCTTCGTGCCTGAGTAAAAGGTGACTTTGGTGTCTGTTTACTGAGGACGAAGATACTAAACTGATTCACGCCATAGTTAACCATCCAGACGATACAATAAACAATGTCTTGAACATTTTCGTCGTGTTATAGATTTTCCAAAGACTAACAACCTTGGGGGAACCTGTATGATAGCGTTTGTTATACCAGCTGTTAAATATTCTCTTAGTATCAATATGCCGCAGTCTTTGGCCGGCCGGATCGTTAGGGTCGTTAGCTTTGCCTGACGTCTTAGTGTTAAGTGACAGTCTCCTGACGGACAAAACTAGTTTAACGTTTTTTAATTCCAAGGTTTGCCATCATACTGCAATTGGCATGTGCTGACGGTGTACAGTGACAAGACGTTATACAACGGAATACCGCAATTAGACTCGCATGTCGCATGAAACCCGACAGCTAACTCGGTCCGTGTGACAACCTTGAAACATCAACGAATCATTGATACTATGACTTTCAGACTACATGGCCTTGAATAGCACAACTTAATAATGGAATTAGGGAAACAAGTTCGCACAAGAAAAGCTAAAATTCGAAACGAACATTTTTTACTATTAATGTCAACATTTGAAAATCATTTTCCTGTGAGTTTCCTGAATAAAACTTCATGTACGATTGTGACAACGTCAACACAAACCAAAATTGCCAAGTTGTTATCCTCACGGAGACTGATAAAATATGTTACACATGAAACATTTGTCATTTATTTTCTGTACCCTCCTGGCAGTGTACCTACATAGCAATATCTACATATTTCACTTTTTATGTGGTGCTTTATTTTCTGCCGTGCAATTTTAATTACCTCCTGTGTCACCAGTCCAACCCTGATCAACATGGCGAAAAAGAGCCCAGGATGTCACGTGTTAATAACGCTTCCCCTTATGTGCAATGCTACGTACTGTCGTAAGACAGTATAACAAGACACGAAGTTTATTTGAATTACATTTGAAGAGAGAAATTTAACAGCTAGGAATCAGCATGAACAAATGTATGATGAAAATCTGAGTAAGTGTAGTTGTGTAATACAAGTTTGAGGGGGAAGGGGTGTAATTTCTACAACACTGGCTTATTCTGGATCTTTATACCCTTTTGAATTAGACTTTTTGTATGAGGAGTGTATATCCTACCCACACTGACTGGTGACAAAACACTTTCTCATTTAAATGCAGCACACATATAATATAATGATATTTTATAGAAATTGGTGTTGGTTTATTCGTGTTTGTGTAAAGGCTCAGTAGGTCGTCATTGACGCCGTGGGTCTTAACATAAGATCATAGAAATTATAATTATAATCATACTCAATAAGGGGAGGAGAGATTGTATAGATATACCGTACTCAATGAGAGGAGAGACTGTATAGATATACCGTACTCAATGAGAGGAGAGACTGTATAGATATACCGTACTCAATGAGAGGAGAGACTGTATAGATATACCGTACTCAATGAGAGGAGAGACTGTATAGATATACCGTACTCAATGAGAGGAGGAGAGACTGTATAGATATACCGTACTCAATGAGAGGAGAGACTGTATAGATATACCGTACTCAATGAGAGGATATACTGTATAGATATACCGTACTCAATAAGAGGAGAGACTGTATAGATATACGTACTCAATGAGAGGAGAGATTGTATAGATATACCGTACTCAATGAGAGGAGAGACTGTATAGATATACGTACTCAATAAGAGGTGAGACTGTATAGATATACCGTACTCAATGAGAGGAGAGACTGTATAGATATACCGTACTCAATGAGAGGAGAGACTGTATAGATATACCGTACTCAATGAGAGGAGAGACTGTATAGATATACCGTACTCAATGAGAGGAGAGTCTGTATAGATATACCGTACTCAATGAGAGGAGAGACTGTATAGATATACCGTACTCAATGAGAGGAGAGACTGTATAGATATACCGTACTCAATGAGAGGAGAGACTGTATAGATATACCGTACTCAATGAGAGGAGGAGAGACTGTATAGATATACCGTACTCAATGAGAGGAGAGACCGTAATTGTAATATATGTTGTACCTCTATCTGTACCACAAATACCTGTGTTATGCATGTATGTTTTATAAACATCCTAACTATGAATCTTATTACTTCCTTTCGTTTGCCTGTATTAGATATTTCGGTCCACACCTGTAATCTGCCGTGAATTCTTTAAAGTGACATTAGTGTGTTAATCATGTAAATTTGTCGAGATTCCATCTGAACATGACACATGTTATTCTTTGTTACGTTAGAGTAGTCAAAACGGCTGTAAAGCATGATAAAATATTGATTATTTTCAGCGCCAAAAATATCAAAACTGATGAATATCTGTCATAAAATATCACGATTGTCATCTACATAAACACATTGGAATAAATAAATACACAAGTAGCAAAAACAAAACAGCAACCATTGAAAACCTCCTTCCAAGGTCAAACAGATGACGATATCAACATGTTCGCCCTTCAAGCAGACAGCTGATAGAGCAAAGGCATGTTTGACACAGAACAAATTGCCAAGTCGGGACGCTGGTAATTGTTCACGTGTAAAATTGCACAAAGTATGAGTCTGCCTTGTGTAATGAAATGCATGATCAATTAGCACCACAGCGGAGCAAATGCTTTTGATGTTACGATTAGAGAGCTTTCGATAAGGGTTATATTTTAAAGAATATTTCAACTGCAGTTTGAAAATTGTAACTTTGGTTAAATTGGTTGTAAGTGTAACTTTATTTTAACGCTCAAATACAACACATCAAAGCTGTAATCTTAAGCTGACATCGACGTAACGAGGTTATAATGTAAACATACACAGACATCGACGTAACGAGGTTATGATATAAACATACATAGACATCGACGTAACGAGGTTATAATATAAACATACACAGACATCGACGTAACGAGGTTATGATATAAACATACAGACATCGACGTAACGAGGGTATAATATAAACATACACAGACATCGACGTAACGAGGTTATGATATAAACATACACAGACATCGACGTAACGAGGGTATAATATAAACATACACAGACATCGACGTAACGAGGTTATAATATAAACATACACAGACATCGACGTAACGAGGTTATGATATAAACATACACAGACATCGACGTAACGAGGTTATAATATAAACATACACAGACATCGACGTAACGAGGTTATGATATAAACATACATAGACATCGACGTAACGAGGGTATAATATAAACATACACAGACATCGACGTAACGAGGTTATGATATAAACATACATAGACATCGACGTAACGAGGGTATAATATAAACATACACAGACATCGACGTAACGAGGATTACTATTACTGTTACTATTAAGAAATGAAAAATTCACAATACAAAAAGTGAAATTATTGAGTGTCATACACCTTATTGGAACGCTGTCATCTTAATGTAAAATCGAGGTAAGCCTTTGGTAAGTCTGATGTGGCGTTTTTCACGGTTAGGGGACATATATAAATTGTAATCTTTAAGTGTCTAGGTTGATTTCACGACAATAATTCATTACCTTCATGATCTTTGGTCTTTAAACACTCTAAAGGACTTGAATCATTAGAATATATGTATATGTATATTATAAAGACTTTTCTTCTGACCTACGTATATACTTCTGGCATGCTACTAAAACTAGTGTTCGGAGTTGTTTTTGAGATTACCTTCAAAGGCCGGCGGATGTTTATGTTGGTTTTATTATGTACTCGCGTCAGGAAGTTTATTTTGAACTCTTCTCTTTATATTCAATGATCATTGGGCACTCTATCTTCAATCATAATTTGATGGCTACAAACCTAGTGGTGCAGTCGTTGTTCGCTGACGACCTGGCCCGCGGCTGGACTCGAACGATGAACGCCCGGGGCGGATTTGTCTTCAGTAATACAGGTTTCAGTCCATGTAACTAAACTTCATACATGTGCACGTTACATAAGTATACGGTTACAAGGAAGAGGTTTAACACGCGAAGCTTTCAAACTTAGGGTGTTTGTGCAGATGTTGCCATTCTACGTCGAGTACAAAGAGTTCGGTGTTCTCGTGGTATTTGATAATGCAAACAAACAGTACTAATATGAAAATATGATTAAAATCCACAACAATCTGTTATTTCACCATACGAATCAGTCAACTTCAAGTTGTTAGTATAGAACAACAAACACTACAACACAGGTGTGCACATATTTCCCGGTGTCCTTAGCATCGTCCTGCGATCAACATCCGACTGTTTCAAAGATAGGGAATTCTCCAAGGATACGTTTTTGTTCCATACACGATTAAATGTTATCCAACATGACAGAAATTTCCTATGTTGACAGCTCGTCAAGTCTATGCAAATGATTATACAAGGCTTTTCACTTCTCAAGCATGTCGACTGAATTTTAAAAAGTGAAATCGTTACGCTCCATCAAATTCTCCCTCGACACTACACACTTCCTGTGGAGTATTCTGTTAAGTATTGGCAGTGCTTTCCTAGGTGTTATATGAGAGTCTCTGAAAACTGTCAGTTTTTCTCATTGCTTCTCAACAAATCTTTATCAATCGTTTATAGCCAATATCAAAGGGATGCGCGAGTGACGATGATTACACGGATACAAACCCAGGTCTCATGAGTTTTGTATAACTAATATTAAACTTGCTTCATCATTCAGTAACTTAATAAGTGTTTTTAAAAACCATTTATTTAACAGTGCACGTAGCTGACAAATTGGAATGTTCGTCAGGATCCGGACAAGTATTTATGATCGGAGACATGATACTTTTATGACTAGCTGTATTTTGTGATCGTTTCTGATATGTGGTTTTAATTCAATTTCACCTGTGGTTCGGTAGGTTATAGAAGGGGCGACGGAGGGGATGTCATTTAGAACTAAGAAATGTATTAATCATATGTTAAGTAACAACGATATGACTCTAAAATTAAAACAAAAATTTAACGACTGAAAATGTCCTCTTTCTGGATAAAGTAATCCCACGTTTAATGTTACGATTCAGTGGTTTCAATCGTATGCACCCTCGTTGCTTTACTTCAAATCCCAGCAACGGGTGACGTCAGTACTGCCACTGCCGCAGTGGTGATGGTGGGTGTAATGTGTTGATGTGGTGAGGTAGTCGTGTGTGGCGGTATATAGAATCTATGTACATAAACAGACATAAGCATAAAGTCATACACTTGTGTCTTATTACCTAGCTAAATTGTGAAGCGTTTCTATGTTTGTATAATTATTCAGTTTTTGCTTTTTTGTATAACGTTTCTATATCTATTTACAAAAGACAGGTAATATTAGTTGTTTTCAGAGAGCCGTATCAGAAAACATGCAAAAAGTAAACAATACAGCTAAATGGAGAGAGAGGGAAATGTGCTCCGTGTTAAATTTGGTTCGTCCCGCCTACAGCTCCTGTTATCAGAAACCAATAAGGGAAGGATTGCAGGTTCACAACAACATCCCACTTTCTTAGCCTGTGGTGCTTACAGGTAACAATTATTCTTCCAGGTAACAAATGATTCTAAATTCAGGTAATTGCTCTGTGTTAGACAGTTGACAGCAATAAACTACAGGTTACGAGAGATACAGGATGATGAAAATATCCCTTTTCGTCGTGGCTTGTCTATAATTACACTGTTCCTACACGGATTTGAAATTCGATTCAAGGTGTCAACAACTGACAGATAAACAGATTTTAAAGAGGTGAAGGTTGATGAAGATTATGAAGAACCTTTAGGGTTGTCATAGTGACTTAAGTCGAACATGTTTGATACCTGTTATCATACCTCGTCATACCGTTGTTGTCAGTCTTGTTCTCATTCTCATACGTTACGTTTCTTTCTTGGATTAACCCAGATTTACATGGTGGCTGTCGTCGAAGAAGAAGACACTTACTCTTTCGGACCACCTGGTCTAATTCTCTTTGTACTTTGTCCAGGAATCACGGTGTAAATCTTTTTTGTGTTCATATCTTACCCCAGATTTAATCGAATTTGTGTATGAATTAAGTTTCTGTTGACATATCGGTATTTTCTTTGTTGTGCTTTTTTTTAACCACATCGACTCTGGTCTTAAGGACGCTAACTCTACCGGAACACTGTTTTATCATCCACTTACTTATTCAAATGTATCCCTCTTTTGTTCAGCTATTCTCCTCGTTTAATCCATCTCGTACTAACTCACTCATACGAATATTGTATTCCACAAATAATTGTACAGTTGTTCTATAAATCAGCACAATTTAATGCATGGACTTAGATTACGAATTTAATTTACAGGTCCTCAGATGTAATCTTTACCAATATCAACCTTTATACTGCTACACAGTAGTGTATTTCCGCCTAAGCGTTGTTTAGGACGATACATTATTGACGAAATTAACGGAATAATGAAGTTTGTGCATCTCCCTAATTCTTTATTTTAACATTGTTTTCGACCAATCCTGATTATTCTCCACTCGCCTTCGAGATTTCTGCTCTAAGGGCCTCAGAGGGAAGAAACAGTTGTATACTAGAGATGTAATCTAATTCATTACTGTGTAATTATTTTGTGATTGAAAGGTGCTTTCCACTAGTTTCTTTAAACTCTATGAATAAATTTGGAACAATAGCATCACCGGTAAGACCTCGAAGGATGAAACGTGCTGAAGTCACGTGACTTACAATGAAATCAGCGTTTGTTCTGTTAGAGATCGAAGTTTGCAAGCCAGTTGTCAGCGATTGTTGTTTTGACTAATCATAATTGACAACGATTTTCATTTTGTTACATGAGTGATCCGAGAGGGGTAATGGCATTACGTCTGTAGAATGGTGAGTGGAACTAACAAAATATCGTTTTCATTTATTACGTCATGTAGAATTAAGGGACGACTGGACCATGGAGCCTCCAGCGTTAATGGAGTCAAGACTGATATGGAAGAAAGCAATCAAAGAGGCTTGCCTTTATGCAATATTTTCTATTCTTTAATTTTTAATCATTTTATTTTTTCATTTCATGTTATAATGTTATATTTGATTATTTTTATCATTATAGCATAATATATCATTGTCAAACTTTATCAAAACCTTACAACGTATTTTAGATTACAAATGAAGTTCCCTGGAGTTGAGAACAAATCCCCATGACATGCTAGTATACCGTGTACGGATCTATATACATGCCTCTTGTTACTAACTACTAAAGAGTAATACAGCTGTGTACTACAATTATCGTTCTGACCGGGGACATCTTCCAAACACTCTTTGTCACATTCCTTCATCCAACGTTAGACGCGAACAGCTCCAGACAGCAATAACTCTATTAAACCTATAAGACACAGAGTAAAACCATCCATTACTACACACTTTCCCCCCGAACTTTATTCAGTATTATCCATTTTAACTTTCTAGGGGTATGTCTCTCCATCACCCAGGTGGTATGTCTCTCCAACTCACGGGGGTATGTCTCTCCATCACCCAGGTGGTATGTCTCTCCAACTCACTGGTGGTATGTCTCTCCATCACCCAGGTGGTATGTCTCTCCATCACCCAGGTGGTATGTCTCTCCAACTCACTGGTGGTATGTCTCTCCATCACCCAGGTGGTATGTCTCTCCAACTCACTGGTGGTATGTCTCTCCATCACCCAGGTGGTATGTCTCTCCAACTCACTGGTGGTATGTCTCTCCATCACCCAGGTGGTATGTCTCTCCAACTCACGGGGGTATGTCTCTCCATCACCCAGGTGGTATGTCTCTCCATCAACCAGGTGGTATGTCTCTCCATCACCCAGGTGGTATGTCTCTCCATCACCCAGGTGGTAGGTCTCTCCATCACCCAGGTGGTAGGTCTCTCAAACTCATTGGTGGTATGTCTCTCCATCACCCAGGTGGTATGTCTCTCCAACTCACTGGTGGTATGTCTCTCCATCAACCAGGTGGTATGTCTCTCCAACTCACGGGGGTATGTCTCTCCATCAACCAGGTAGTATGTCTCTCCAACACACGGGGGTATGTCTCTCCATCAACCAGGTAGTATGTCTCTCCAACTCACAGGGGTATGTCTCTCCATCAACCAGGTAGTATGTCTCTCCAACTCACGGGGGTATGTCTCTCCATCACCCAGGTAGTATGTCTCTCCAACCCACTGGTAGTATGTCTCTCCAACCCACTGGTAGTATGTCTCTCAAACCCAGTGGTGGTATGTTTCTCAAACTCACTGGTGGTATGTCTCTCCAACTCACTGGTGGTATGTCTCTCCATCAATCAGGTAGTTTGTCTCTCCAACTCACGGGGGTATGTCTCTCCATCAACCACTTAGTATGTCTCTCCAACTCACTGATGGTATGTCATTTAAACTCACTGGTTTATGTCTCTCCATCTCACCTCTGGTATGTTTTTCCAACTCACTTGGGTATGACTCTCCAACTCACTGATGGTATGTCACTCTAACTCACTGGTAGTATGTCTCTCCAACTCACCGATGGTATGTCTTTCCAACTCACTTGGGTATGTCTCTCCAACTCACTGGAGGTATGTCTCTCCACCTCACTGATGGTATGTCTTTCCAAATCACTTGGGTATGTCTCCCCAACTCACTGGTGTTATGTCTATCCACCTCACTGGAGGTATGACTCTCCAAATCACTCCTGATATGTCTCTCGAACTCCCTAGTGGTAAGTCTCTCTAAATCACTGGTGGTATGTCTCTCCACCTCACTGGAGGCATTTCTCTCCAACTCACTCGGGTATATCTCTCCATCTCACTGATGGCATGTCTTTCCAACTCACTGGTGGTATGTCTCTCCACCTCACTGGAGCTATGACTCTCCAAATCACTGCCGATATGTCTCTCGAACTGCTTAGTGGTAAGTCTCTCTAACTCACTGAGGTATGTCTCGCCACCTCACTGGTGGTATGTCTCTGCAACAATGTGTTGTGTGTAAACAATTTGCAGCCAGAAGTATGATCCTATGACAGTAACAAAAACAAGGAAGTATATAAAATAGTGATGCATTTTACAACCCTACATAAACATGCATGGTGTTTAATTATGTGCCTTCGTAAATGTTATTGATGTAAATTGGGAAGTGCGTAATGTAACCAGTTTTTGCTGTGGAGTAACCTTATTACAAGTCCTGTATCATTTTCTAGAATTTGATTTCATTGGTATTTAATATAGATATCGCTATTTTGTAGAAGGAAGAGCTGTTCATATCATTGACTTAACGGGGAGTATGTGTTGCCTACACTTACCGTGGGGTATCTTGTGGTTTCATTCATTTACCGAGGGGTATCTTGTGGTTTCATACACTGACCGAGGTGACCTTGTGTTTCATAAACTTACTGAGGAGTAATCTGTGGTTTCATACACTGACCGAGGGGTATCTTGTGGTTTTATACACTTACCGAGGGGTATCTTGTGGTTTCATACACTGACCGAGGGGTATCTTCTGGTTTTATACACTTACCGAGGGGTATCTTGTGGTTTCATTCATTTACCGAGGGGTATCTTGTGGTTTCATACACTGACCGAGGGGTATCTTGTGGTTTCATACACTTACCGAGGTGACCTTGTGTTTCATAAACTTACTGAGGAGTAATCTGTGGTTTCATACACTGTCCGAGGGGACCTTGTGTTTCATTCATTTACCGAGGGGTATCTTGTGGTTTCATACACTGACCGAGGGGTATCTTGTGGTTTTATACACTTACCGAGGGGTATCTTGTGGTTTCATACACTTACCGAGGGGTATCTTGTGGTTTCATACACTGACCGAGGGGTATCTTGTGGTTTCATACACTTACCGAGGTGACCTTGTGTTTCATAAACTTAACGAGGAGTAATCTGTGGTTTCATACACTGTCCGAGGGGACCTTGTGTTTCATACACTGACCGAGGGGTATCTTGTGGTTTCATACACTGACCGAGGGGTATCTTGTGGTTTTATACACTTACCGAGGGGTATCTTGTGGTTTCATACACTTAACGAGGTGACCTTGTGTTTCATAAACTTACTGAGGAGTAATCTATGGTTTCATACACTGTCCGAGGGGACCTTGTGTTTCATACACTTACCGAGGGGTATCTTGTGGTTTCATACACTGACCGAGGGAACCTTGTGTTTCATACACTTACCGAAGGGAACTTGTGTTTCATTCACTTACTCAGGGGTAATCTGTGGTTTCATACACTGTCCGAGGGGCCCTGTGTTTCATACACTGATCGAGGGGTATCCTGTGGTTTCATATACTGACCAAAGGGAACTTGTTTCATACATTTACCGAGGGGTATCTTGTGGTTTCATACATTTACTGAGGGGTATCCTGTGGTTTCATACACTGACCAAAGGGAACTTGTGTTTCATACATTTACCGAGGGGTATCTTGTGGTTTCATACACTTACCGAGGGGTATCTTGTGGTTTCATACATTTACCGAGGGGTATCTTGTGGTTTCATACACTGATCGAGGGGTATCTTGTGGTTTCATACACTGATCGAGGGGTATCTTGTGGTTTCATACACTTACCGTTATTATGAGCATTACACCCTCAAATATCAATAGATACGAAAGATATTTCATGAGAAGTTAATTACATAATAGCACGATTTAATGAAATGATTATCTCAATTATGTGGTCAATTGGACATTAAAGGAGTGCTGGTTTTACATAATAACACGACTTATCGAAATGATGATCCCAAAAAGTCGTGTCACTGTACAGCCTAAAACATCAGGAAAGATGAAGTATGCCGTTGTGTAGGTTGTGCATCGCGGGTGAATGTTGTCAAAGCGAGACAACTCCAACGTGCACTCTTTTCCATATATACGATAATAGCTGATTATTTACATTGAACTAACAGGGATCGTAACAACTACTGTAAAATGAACAGTTGATAGACAACGCGGTGATTGTAAAATGTGAACATTCTAGAATACAGAAGTTATGGTGAACAGTTGACAGACAACGCGGTGATTTCTGTAAAATGTGAACATTCTAGAATACAGAAGTTATGGTGAACAGTTGACAGACAACGCGGTGATTTCTGTAAAATGTGAACATTCTATAATACAGGAATTACGGTGAACAATTGACAGACAACGCGGTGATTGTAAAATGTGAACATTCTAGAATACAGGAGTTCAGTGAACAGTTGACAGACAACGCGGTGATTGTAAGATGTGAACATTCTAGAGTACAGGAGTTCAGTGAACAGTTGACAGACAACGCGGTGATTTCTGTAAAATGTGAACATTCTAGAACACAGGAGTTATGGCAAACAGTTGACAGACAACGCGGTGATTTCTGTAAAATGTGAACATTCTAGAATACTGGAATTACGGTGAACAGTTGACAGACAACGCGGTGATTGTAAAATGTAAACATTCTAGAATACTGGAATTACGGTGAACAGTTGACAGACAACGCGGTGATTTCTGTAAAATGTGAACATTCTAGAACACAGGAGTTATGGCAAACAGTTGACAGACAACGCGGTGATTTCTGTAAAATGTGAACATTCTAGAATACTGGAATTACGGTGAACAGTTGACAGACAACGCGGTGATTGTAAAATGTGAACATTCTAGAATACAGAAGTTATGGTGAACAGTTGACAGACAACGCGGTGATTGTAAAATGTGAACATTCTAGAATACAGGAGTTATGGTAAACAGTTGACAGACAACGCGGTGATTGTAAAATGTGAACATTCTAGAATACAGGAATTACGGTGAACAGTTGACAGACAACGCGGTGATTGTAAAATGTGAACATTCTAGAATACAGGAGTTATGGCAAACAGTTGACAGACAACGCGGTGATTTCTGTAAAATGTGAACATTTTAGAATACAGGAATTACGGTGAACAGTTGACAGACAACGCGGTGATTGTAAAATGTGAACATTCTAGAATACAGAAGTTATGGTAAACAGTTGACAGACAACGCGGTGATTTCTGTAAAATGTGAACATTTTAGAATACAGGAATTACGGTGAACAGTTGACAGACAACGCGGTGATTGTAAAATGTGAACATTCTAGAATACACAAGTTACGGTGAACAGTTGACAGACAACGCGGTGATTGTAAGATGTGAACATTCTAGAATACAGGAGTTACGGTGAACAGTTGACAGACAACGCGGTGATTGTAAGATGTGAACATTCTAGAATACAGAAGTTATGGTAAACAGTTGACAGACAACGCAGTGATTGTAAAATGTGAAAATTCTAGAATACAGGAGTTATGGTAAACAGTTGACAGACAACGCGGTGATTTCTGTAAAATGTGAACATTCTAGAATACAGGAGTTACGATGCTCTCTCCTAAGTTTGTTGTTCCTTACACAGCAAACTCTTCCATTTAATTTAAGATTACAACAAATAAGGTAATTTATGTGTGAATTTTAATTCATATGCAAGATTTTGTATAGCATATATTTCATGATCATTTATGTAAGCACTTCCATGCGACATGTACACAGTGTCATATTTGCTGGTCCAAAAGATCATTATCAAAATGTTGTAAAGGTTTATCACAGATCATACAACCAGGAAGAGCACGGTTCCTTCTGGACATCAATCTCATCCACAGTTCCTTTTCTGTACAGTGAATTTATTCATAAATCATACTCTCTGTACATAATGAATACTCTTCTGTTTTGCCACCAAACCAGAGCTCAACCTCGCGTTTTCCGCTTTCAACAGAATCGCTACCGTGGCAGATGTTCCTAATGAATGACAAGATAAAAAGCATTAACAAATATTTCAAATTGGATAAAATTATTTGTCAAAAAAAAAAAAAAGTGATAGAAATATTTTCTGGGCTCAATTACAACATATTTTTCATGCCATTTAACACCTTTGGCATGCAATTTTATTATATAATATAAATACAACCTCTACCAGACACCAAACATGCATCACAAAATTCACCAGACCTTTAAACATACGTCACAACCTCTACTAGACACTAAACATACAACACAACCTCCAACAGACACCATGTATACAACAGGATCTCCACCAGACATGCAACACAACCTTCAACAGACACCATGTATACAACAGGATCTCCACCACAACACAACCTCCAACAGACACCACGTATACAACAGGATCTCCACCAGACACACACACAACCTCCAACAGACACCATGTACACAACACAACCTCCAACAGACACCATATATACAACAGGATCTCCACCAGATACTCAACACAACCTCCAACAGACACCAAGTATACAACAGGATCTCCACCAGACACACGACACAACCTCCTACAGACACCATGTATACAACAGGATCTCCACCAGACACGCAACACAACCTCCAACAGACACCATGTATACAACAGGATCTCCACCAGACACACAACACAACCTCCAACAGACACCATGTATACAACAGGATCTCCACCAGATACACAACACAACCTCCAACAGACACCATGTAAACAACACAACCTCTAACAGACACCATGTATACAACAGGATCTCCACCAGACACACACACAACCTCCAACAGACACCATATACACAACACGATCTCCACCAGACACACGACACAACCTCCTACAGACACCATGTATACAACAGGATCTCCACCAGACACGCAACACAACCTCCAACAGACACCATGTATACAACAGGATCTCCACCAGACACTAGATACACAACACAACCTCCAACAGACACCATGTATACAACAGGATCTCCACCAGACACGCAACACAACCTCCAACAGACACCATGTATACAACAGGATCTCCACCAGACATGCAACACAACCTCCAACAGACACCATGTAAACAACAGGATCTCCACAAGACACTATATACACAACACAACCTCCAACAGACACCATGTATACAACAGGATCTCCACCAGACATGCAACACAACCTCCAACAGACACCATGTATACAACAGGATCTCCACCAGACACGCAACACAACCTCCAACAGACACCATGTATACAACAGGATCTCCACCAGACATGCAACACAACCTCCAACAGACACCATGTATACAACAGGATCTCCACCAGACACTATATACACAACACAACCTCCAACAGACACCATGTATACAACAGGATCTCACAACACAACAGACACCATGTGGATCTCCAACACAACCTCCAACAGACACCATGTAAACAACAGGATCTCCACCAGACACGCAACACAACCTCCAACAGACACCATGTATACAACAGGATCTCCACCAGACACTATATACACAACACAACCTCCAACAGACACCATGTAAACAACAGGATCTCCACCAGACACTATATACACATCAAGACCTTCACCAGACACAAGAAATAATTAATAATTTTGATTTAGTGAAGTTTAAAAGATCACTGTAAATGATAAAATTACCTTCCAACATCTATACAGAAGTCGCCTCGAATGGTTCCTGGGTTAGAGTCTAAAGGATTGGTGGCACCTAACATGACACGCCCGGTCTTTACAACACTCTTTCCCTGCCAAGCCTGTAAAAGACAAGTCCAACTTTCTTATCAGAAACAAAATATGAAAATTCTTTAGGAATGTTGTAAAAATTTAATCTGGACTGATAGCATTTAAGGATTATATCTGGACTGATAGCATTTAAGGATTGAATCTTGTTTATGTCAAGTTCATGGGATGATGAATTGAGTTTGTCTTGAGACAAATTTAATGAACTGCAAAGCAGTTCATGTTGGATTTGTCTCAAGACCAACTCAATTTATCATCCCATGAAATCGACATAAGCAAGATTCAATCCTTATATTTCAATTCACGCTTCTTTTTTCTATAGCATGGGAACTGACGCAATTTATCTTTTACTTTCATTTTCGTTTCTTGTCATATTGTTTGACGTCATACAGGCAAATAGTCCGTCATTTGAAGACAGATTATTGTGACAGGTTGAAATATATTTCAGTGTGGTTACTTAACATTCAATGAAACTTAAATAAGAACAAAATTAAATATATTTTTCGACAACTTTAATGAAAATTTAAATCACAGTGTGCAACAAAGACAGTGTGCATTTTTCCCCGGTGCGGTGTCGTCCAAGGACCTTAACGATAAAGAAATATTAGGCTTCAGTCGCTACATCTTTTGAAAAGTAAAGTTACAGTTATTAAATGTTGATTTCAATTTCTATTTTGATGTTTTTAAATCTCATACTTGTGGTATATTGCCAGTCAAGAAGTTGGGGAGTTTTCTCCCCTTACGATTCATGTTGTTAATCTGGTCAAATTCATCGGTAAATGAAACAGATCACATTTAGTAGATTCATTGGGTCTGATTTTGGTAGAAATTGAAATATTCATGTTTTAAATACTGACAGAAAATCAGTCATTCAGTAGAGACACATATTGTGATCCACTCACTCTTTTCTGACAAAATAAAATTGTTTAGAATTGTAAAAGGTAGCATCAACACAAACCAACAAATCATTAGCTCATGTTAAATGATATAGCACCTGTTCTATGCAGATGTTTATATATATATATATATATATTTGTAAGTGTAAGGGGCTTGATTTATACAAATAGAATACTTCATATGTACTTCAATTGTTGTCAGTCTGCATTTAACAGACTGAGAATGGCCTCTATGTATTTGATTTAAACAATTTTGAATTATAGTTAGTAAAGGTAACAGAAAACAATTTGTTTTAATTGATGTTCTCAACATTCCGACCTAATTCCAGTTTAATGTTTCCAGTGGAAATGGGGGAAATTGAAAATGAAAAGGACATTGTTAATCAGATCCTTTGCCAAGGGCATGGTATGTAATATTCCTTTATAGGAGTTCAGAGGTAATGGTTTATATGAAGGATGAAACAGAAGTAGTGATTTAATGATATATAAGGACGGTTTTGGAAATATATTATGGAGACACTGGAGTCAGTTCATTTGATTATCAAATGTTAAAATATATGACACAGTGCAGTTGTTTTGATGTTTGAATTTTGACATAATTGACAAACACAAAAATATACGCCAAATCAGGAGGTGTACATAATTATGCATACTGAAAGTTCTGTACACCAAAATAAAATGGAGAGTACTGATGATATATGGAATATTTGTGACTGAAACATGGGTAAATATTGATTCTAAAGTGATAATGAGTGGTTATGTTTGTCATACTGTCATTACAACATTTGTTTAGAAATAGCAATGATAATCTTAACTTGCCAAATCCAAAATGATCCCCAGAAAGCCAGTCTAATTCTTCTGATCAGTTCCAAAATCAAACGAGCACAAACAGAGACTAAAGGGAACACACATATGAAATTTGAGAGAGATCCATTCAGTGCTTCTTAAGAAATAGGGATAACAATCTTTACTTGACAAAATCCAAGATGGCTGCCCATTGGCCATTTTCTTTTTATGATCAGTGACAAAATGAAATGGGCACAACTAGGGACCAAGATAAACCTATGCATAAAATTTGAGAAAAATCTATGCAAAGTTTCTCTACAAATTGCGATAATAAACTTTCAAAGTCAAAATACAAGATGGCCACCAGGAGGCCATTTTCTTTTTCTGATCAGTACCAAATCAAACAGGCGTAACTAGGGACCAAAAGGAACATACACATGAAATTTGAGAAAGATTTATGCTGTAGTTCTCAAAAAATAGCAATAACAAAAAGTGTTCATGTACGGAGGGGGATTTGAATAGCCCACCATCTGATGAGCTAAAAATGTGTGATGTTCAGGAAAACCATGATCGTGCAATCATGTTCAACAATAGCAGCAGTGGCTGCCACAGCAGGAAAATAACACTTTGACAACTTTGTCACAGTTGGAACTTGAGAAGTTAAAAAAGGTGAAAGGTCTTGTGGATGATGCACGACAACAGACGAAATATGACAACTACAGGTTATCTTTACCTTTATTCAGGCTGTCTCTCATCTCTTAAACACCCGATGAAGATGAAATTGCAATGATTACCAAATATATTAGTATTTCCAAAGTGTCATAAATTTTTTATTAGTTGAATAAAATGAAGTAATCAGCTTTAGGTACTCACCATGGCAACGACTGGTCCGCTAGACATGTATTTGATCAATCCTGGGAAGAAAGCTTTGGACTTGAGGTCTTGATAATGTGTCTCCAAAAATTCCTTGGACGGCTGAAGAAACAATAAAGGTATTGTGCAACATCTATTCAGTTTCAAATAAGATCTATCTTATCATTACTTAAGTGCCCACTACAACAATGATGTCAAATATTTAAAAGTACATGGGGAGGCTTAATACAGAACAATGAAATACTCCAAAGCATCAAATGGTTTTTGATGTATACAGTTTGTTTGGCTTATCACAGAATACATGTTAATTATGAAGAGTCATATAGAGTTAGGACAAAATGTGTAAAGGCAAATTAAATATAAAAGCAATAAACAGTGTAATTGAAATTCTCTTAATCCTGTTGGCATTCATAAGCTAATGGATGCCAAATGAAAGCAGTTCATTACTAAACTATCACATCAATAGTTAGCATGTGAATTATCAGTACATCCAGGAGCCTGTGGTGATTCAGTGGATGATGGTACATGTTAATGTGTTGAAATATAGACATTGATTAGCCTTACCAAGAACATCACAGTAACTTCAGAAAAACCTCTCAGTAACACAACTCTGGACATATTTTAGTAGCTACTGAAGACTAGGGATTCCTGTTAAGTGTGTTGATACAAACATACAGAGTACTTCATTACAGAAATATAGAAATCCAGCATCTCTATTGACATCCAGATCAGGATTTGGCACAAATATTATACAAAATTACAGTTTAATATACAATTATACAAGAGATAGCATACAAAGCTATTGTTTACTACAGTATCCCCCCTCCCCCCGCTTTTTTTGGTTATGTTCCTTTATCATGTGGCACTCTCAGGAGTGGAGGTACACCTCAAGTGTTCCATGTACAATGCTAAAGGTTTTCGTTTAAGAACAAATTGCTTTTATTTTGTACAGCTGTAGTAGTGTATAACTCAGGCTGCTTGTCCAGGGAAGTAAAATTTACAGTCAGACTACACACAACAGTACAACCCTGCAGTACATGGACAGAATTCACATTCAACCCCAGGTCAAAGCTGGCTACATCCAGTTCCAGAGTCAACCTTGGCGTCATGGAAACCTGGACAATAGCCAGTGATAAGTGGAACACCTAATCATACTAAGCTGATCACCTGACACAGGCAATTACACTAATTATCTCTCAAAATGGAATCACATGTCAAAGATGTTGTTAATTAAAAAAACCTAGAGGAGTGTGGTGAGAAATCTTTCTTTAATTCACATTATGTAAAAAAAAAAAAGTATGTCATTTCTATAAAGTTTTCAATGTAATAACATTTCCAGATGTAATACGAAGTATATGTGTATTGATTTTTCTTGTTGAACACTTATGACACGCAAAAGTAGGAAAAAAAATCCATCATTTTTCAATATCAACAAGAGGCCAAGAGGGCCTGTATCGCTCACCTGGATCTTTATGACCAACGGTACTATATCTGTGCATATGTTCCACAGTAGGTGCTTAAAGCAATATGACAAATTACTCCATATTGGTTCTGTCCCTTAGTAGTCAGCCCCCTCAACTGTGCAATATTGAACTGAGACTTTCTTATTATGTTTCCAGTTAAATATAATTGATAGCTTTCTTTCAAATCAAGGAAAGAAGATGGTCCAACAATATACAAACAATATAGCAGAAAAACTCTTAGTTATAGCTGGACGGGTGACCCAGGATAGCAGAAGCTTATTTGCCCTTTAGATCATTGTTTACAAACACAGATACAACATATTTGAAACTTGCACAAGTCAACAATATATAGCAACAATTAAATATCAAGACAGGAAAAATTAAGGTACGTGTGATTATAAACCATAATCCTAACTCAAAACCAATAATAAATTGTTTCATGCATATCATTAGTGATGTCACCATGGTCAGTTAAGCCCCGTTACTGGAGATATATTGATAACAGTTTACTGTAGGCCTATAAACACTGCATAGCAAATGGGATCAACTTAGAATTTATTTATTTATGCCATAATTACGAAGAATCTTAAATCAAAATGAAGCTCTTGCAATTCTCTTTCCAATCATGTTTTCTGCATTTTAATGCTGTGAATAGAACATAAGTAATTGGCTAACATGTAGTTTTTCACATTACTCAGCTCAAGCCCCTCAGACCTCCAGGGGGCTTGGCCTAATCTATTTTTTGGAACAGTGTTACATCACTGTGAAAGGTCTTTTATAATTTATCCAAATTGTGCCAAGAAAATTTCCAGCCAAATATATTCCTTTAATAAGTCATTGGAAGGTTCTACATATTTGTATAGAAGCCTTTGTGAAACTTTTACTGGCCGAATATGATAGCCTTTGTTCAATCAGAAGTTGTTGATAATTTTACCAAATTTAACCCCAGTGACCTTAAATATTTTTATTGGTCAAGCTATTTTTTCACACACTATGTGGGCACCATAAAGGGAACCTTTAGGGAGTATTATGATCCTTGGCCTTAAGATTAATCAGCAGATGTTCAAAGGTTTAACACATTTGACTGTTGTGACCTTAAAATATGGGTCAATGTCATTTCTGTTCTCAATTATTACCGGGCATCATTGAGAACCTATTTCAGAATAATATCACTATCCTAGATGTTTTGGATAATCAGAAAATGTCATTTAAATGTTTAACACATTTAACCCCTGTGACCCTGACTATGGGTCAAGGTCATTTCTTTTTGCAAACTTTCTTGGACTTCATAAAAGGAACGTACTGGCCCAATATAATGACTCTAGGCTTTTCGATATTTCAGAAGAAATTTTCTAAACGTTTTAACACATTTGACCCCTCTGACCATGAAGATTGGTCAAGTTAATTTCTTTTAGCAAACTTTGTAGGACACCACAAGAGGAACATAGTAGCCTAATATAATGATTCTAGGCCTTCTAGTATTTGGGGAGAAGTTGTTTAAAGGTTTTAACATATTTGACCTCTGTGACCTTGAATATGGGTCAAGGTCATTTCTTTTCACAAACTTTATTACGCTTCATCAAAGCAACCTTCCAGCCAAATATAATGATTCTAGGCCTTCAAGCATTTTGGAAGAAGTCGTTTAAAGGTTTTTACACATTTGACCTCAGTGACCTTGAATATGGGTCATGGTAATTTCTTTTGGCAAACTTTGTTGGGCTTCATCAAAGGAACCTTCCAGCCAAATATGATAGCTCTATGCCTTTTGGTATTTCAGAAGAAGTTGTTTAAATGCAAAGTTGACAGATGCAGGACAGACAGACGACGAATGCTGCGCTATGGCAGAAGCCCTTTGGGCCAAGTGAGCTAATAATATTTCTATCAACATATTTTAAAATACAAGTAACAATTATATTATAATGCTTTTCATTCCTGGAACCCAACTTTCCTGCAGAGAACTTTACTTTTAAAAGTTCATCTTTTAAATTTGACACTCTTTTACCCGATTAAGCTGCTCAGATGCACATGTTACATATATCTCAAAAGAGAGGACTGCACTAAGTTCAGTATTTGTAGATATAAACATTGTGTATATATTTATCTGCCAATTACTGTTAACAAATAATAAATGACCCAAACAGAATTATTCATATTGCGGACTAAGTTATATAAATCAATACAAATTTTTGGTGAATTACGACAAAAATGAAACTTGTCCTATTTTTTGACAGAAAATTTTATATAAAACTTCATTTTTCACTAACTTGAGCTTTATTTGCATGTAGAAAGTGGTGTTCATAACGTTAGTCTCTTTTCCGAAATGAAGTAACTTAGCTTTTTTTCAAACCGCGGAGGCTAATTAAATATTAGTCATTAGTTGGGTTTTTTTTAATTGATACTTCAGCTTTACATAACATTACTTCTTAAAATCACATCAAACGGACGTCTTTCTTCCCAAGGACAAGACAAAAGCTTAGAACACTTGTGTCAATACAGGAAATAGGATTCCTATTAAAATGTTAACATCGAGTCTAGATTTTAATTACACAAAAATGACGTCACATTATATGCATACAAAGTTGTACATTTTTGTACAATGTTTGTCGAACATGTACTGGCAAGACATCTTCCCAGCTCTGGCTCATTTTTTTTTCATAATCAACATGTCTCTGTGCGTGACGTATAACTCCACGTGCCATGCCCTGGTAGGTGAAATAAAATGCCGGCCGGTGTCTGAAAATGAATGTTAGCTTACCGACATCATTTTGCATCCGATAAGCTGGAAGCCTCTGCTCTCGAACCGCTTGATGATCTCTCCGACGAGCCCCCGCTGGACTCCGTCAGGTTTCACCATGATGAATGATACTTCTTTCTGGTCGGACATCTTTACTTGTGAACGGTTGAACGATGCAAAAATAGACAGCAGGGTCGCGACCATGTGGACTACGTAAAAGGAAACGTGAGGTCGGAGGAAATTTCAACACCGGCCACGTGATTCACTACAAAGGCTTACAACTTCCGGTAAAGTATAAGTCGTTTCAATAAAGACCCACAGCGCCACGAGTGAGACCACAGATGTATAAAAACGTGTAGATATGACGATACGTGTGGACGTAAAGCTTATGAAAATAAATAAATGATACATGTAGAAGCATGCGGTGGATGATAATATGTCATGACCCAGGCCTACGCCATATTACATCAGCTCAATTTGGGAAAGACATACCTGCATTAACTGTTAGGCTCTGAACTAAAAAGAAATCAACTATACCGAGATGTAAAAGTAAAAATTATTTCATCAACTTGTTTTTGAGGTCCGCGATACCTAAAACTACAGTTGATGCAAAAAGCAACCTTGAAGTTATGGCAAATGTTTTGTTTATTAGACTGTAAGGTGTTTCCAAGTAGTCCACGGTGATTTTATACAAGAGTCTAGAGAGCGTTAAAGAACATCACTCTATGAAGTGTACTTCAAGAATTCAAATTTGAAGATCAAATAAATGAATTTCCCTTAGTGTCATAATTTTTAATGCTATATGTCTTAACTTAAAGCCCCACACCCCAACCCACCCCCACCTTTCCCACCATCCTTTTTATAATGAAATCCAGTTGATCACACGATTTTTCGTTTGAAATTGTATACCTGTATATCATGTACGGTGTGTAAAAAGACTTTTAGAGATAGAACTTGCCTCTCCTTAGCTGTCCCTGTATAAACACAGCCCAGCTACATTTATTATAGTGGATAGATAACAAATCAATATACAGAGCGTTTTACCAGCGGTTTGGAAAAAAGTCCGGAGTTTCTTGGTAGAATGGGCGTGCGCTTCCGCGAGCTTTTCCTGAGCCAGAGACATATATAACTAATGTGATATATACGTCTCTGCCTGAGCTGATAATAACGAGACGTAAAACCTTCCGGAGCAAACGATAAATAGCGGAGACTGAAAAAAGTTATATAAATATTAAAAGCAGAAGTGAACGTGTGTAGTTTTCTTACAAAGAAAACTTCAGTGGGTGGGTTGAATCCTAAATCTTAACATACCTACACAGTCAAATGTTACACTTAGATTTTTGTCAGAGGTTTCTGTCACACATTTCTTGACAAAATCCAACTGCTTTTGTTGTAGTTTGAAGGCTGTGGCTATCTTATGCTATTCTAATTTTGGCTTGGTTACTGCCGATATCGACAAATTCACAAAATCTCGGATAGATAGTTGGTAACGCTTCCGACTACTTTTGTAGTTGCTGGCAACAACGAACAACAACTGTACACCATAGTGTACATAACTTGATATCTAAGACACCCAATATACATATACTTGTAGAAACAACATCTGATGACGGACATATTTCTGATTTGGGACTCCGGTTTCATAATTCCACATGACAGTCAAAGGATGTCAAAGCTGATGCATATTTTGTTTTTGCGGCGTTGAGCACCAACTCTTTGTGCTGCAAAATTAATTTGGGTTGTTATGTATATTTTACATGGATAGTAACAAATGGAGTTATAAAAGTTATGTCAAATTTGCATTGCTCCCAAGAGGGAAAAAAGGCTGTAGTCATGTTAATGTCTTTCATTCCCTACATTTCCAGATTTCTCAGTTTTCGTCTCCTAGTGTCACTGAAGGGAAAGAATGAAACAGGATTGAGTTTAATTCATTATTTGACTTATAAAGAGGCGTTGTTTCGTTTCGTTTTACTCCACTTTGTTGGAAAGACAAATGACATGTAGGTGTACGTATGGTAGCCGATTTCCGCCTTTTCGCGCATGGTTGTTTTTAACGCGAAAAAACACCAAACGGCGGGTTTCGCTTTAAATTCCTCAAGCGAAAACACGAAAAGGCGTCGTTTAAAACTTTTCGCGAAACTTTTGTCGCCTTTTAGCTTTGTTGAATTTATTATAAACCCGCCGAACGCCTCTTTTCCGCGTCGTGAAGTAAACGCGAAAATCCACCGCCTTCGGTGGGGAAAATGGCACATTCACAATAAGGCAATCGAAATTATATGGTGATGTTAATACAAAAGAGTTTAGCACGTTGATAATGAATAATCATGTACAAAACATTCACGACTCGACCAAAGAATCGATATCTAATGGGTCCTGTTCTTAACAAAACTCTACAGCTTTATCAGTACATTAGAAAGCACCGCATCATACAGCTCGTCTGTGTGCTGAGGACTCGCATTGTTGAAAATTGATTGGGGGGAATGTCAAATAAGTTCTAAAAGAATGGGCTTGTATAGTATACTGTTTTATAGGATACGTAACCCCCTGTACGGCCTGTAATGGGGTGAGAACTCGAGAGACTAACTTTTCTGTGTAGTATAATGTTAAAGAATACGTAACCCCCTGTACGGCCTGTAATGGGGTGAGAACTCGAGAGACTAACTTTTCTGTGTAGTATAATGTTAAAGGATACGTAACCCCCTGTACGGCCTGTAATGGGGTGAGAACTCGAGAGACTAACTTTTCTGTGGTGTATAATGTTAAAGGATACGTAACCCCCTGTACGGCCTGTAATGGGGTGAGAACTCGAGAGACTAACTTTTCTGTGTAGTATAATGTTAAAGGATACGTAACCCCCTGTACGGCCTGTAATGGGGTGAGAACTCGAGAGACTAACTTTTCTGTGGTGTATAATGTTAAAGGATACGTAACCCCCTGTACGGCCTGTAATGGGGTGAGAACTCGAGAGACTAACTTTTCTGTGTAGTATAATGTTAAAGGATACGTAACCCCCTGTACGGCCTGTAATGGGGTGAGAACTCGAGAGACTAACTTTTCTGTGTAGTATAATGTTAAAGGATACGTAACCCCCTGTACGGCCTGTAATGGGGTGAGAACTCGAGAGACTAACTTTTCTGTGTAGTATAATGTTAAAGGATACGTAACCCCCTGTACGGCCTGTAATGGGGTGAGAACTCGAGAGACTAACTTTTCTGTGTAGTATAATGTTAAAGGATACGTAACCCCCTGTACGGCCTGTAATGGGGTGAGAACTCGAGAGACTAACTTTTCTGTGTAGTATAATGTTAAAGGATACGTAACCCCCTGTACGGCCTGTAATGGGGTGAGAACTCGAGAGACTAACTTTTCTGTGTAGTATAATGTTAAAGGATACGTAACCCCCTGTACGGCCTGTAATGGGGTAAGAACTCGAGAGACTTTCTGTGTAGTATAATGTTATAGGATACGTAACCCTGTTTACAGAGTAGGGATGTTTTAACCGTTTTTTCCACTGCACATTTCATTACTCATTAACCTGATATCCTTCCACAACCTGCTTTTTTACTTATCTAATTATCTTTTTTACACGTTAAGCACCCCCTCCCCATCTCAAACATTACATGACACAATATATCTTTATCAATTTCACATGGCAGGTGACATAAGGATACTTTCTGATGGTTTTCTCACCGACACCTCTTTCTACTAACGAGTGATTTAAGGATAATTTCTTTATATTCTATTTACTTGTGCAATATGAAGTTGATGTCTTTGATGCTCTTAAGTATGCTCTTTGTTGTTTACATTGTTCTCATTTGGAGTACATGGCATTATCTATTTTGATTAAGCAACATTTACTTAGCCATGTCGTGAATAAAGCAAAAAAAGTTTACCCTTTCAGGTTCCCAAACTTATTCTCCTTGTGTATCAGGACCCCAAAATTATTCTCCTTGTTTATTTTTTCACTAATTTCCATGTAAATCATCATTTTGTTCTTATTTAAAGAATAAAAAAAACTTTTATGATACAACAATTCCAAAGCAAGATACCATCTTATATTAATCACCTTTGTTGACCTGAGTGTTCCTTACAACAGCTTGGGGAAACCCACATGGTTGGGCAGGTGACCTTGTAATTTTTCACCTCCCCTTGGGGAAGAGAGCCCCAGATGTCTAAGTGAAGGGTGAGTAAATATAAACTTTATTTATTTTACAACAATTGCGAAACAAGTTATGTCAGCTTATACTAATCACTCTTGTTGGCCCGGATGTAAGCGCGCGAGGGGTATTAGTGTGGGAGGAAACCGGAGTACCCGGGGAAAACCCACATGGTCAGGCAGGTGACCCCTTACCTTTTCACATAAAAGGGTGAGTACATTACCAATGTGCCACCCGACCACCCAATTTGTTTATATTTCTCCCTGGTTTCCTTTGATTTACATCTGAATTCAGATTCCATACACCTGCTGCATTAGCTAATCAATACAAAAGGCCTAGAGGGCCTGTATTTCTCACATTATCATTATTAACATAACAGTCTTAAGGGCCTGTTGACACATAAAAGGTCATTAGGTCCATCAACCAGTGATGGTTTTGTCACATGTCCTGTAATCCTTGTTAAAGGGGGCGATGTACATTACAAATTATATAGAATGCAATGATACTTGAAAAACTCGAGGCATGTATGGTACAATTTCAATAAAATGATATAAAACAACATCACAGTAAAACTGATTATTCTGCGATACCTTACAGATCTCAATCTGATCAACAGTTATCTACTTTTATGTGTGTTCACTAGGAATGTTGTTTTGTAGGGTAGTCACCATACTCCATCAACTCACAATCATGTTATAACTACCTGTATAAAGTTCACTTTTTCTCTGTAAGATCAAACACGTTCTGGATCATTACCTGACAGTGTACAACATCAAAACTAAGGCAATCATCATAAAAACAAAGGCAACAGACAATTCAGGACCTAGTTCCTTAATGATCAAAATCAGAATATTTAAAAATGTTCATTTCCTATTTTGAATTATACATCTGACTCAGTTTTCACAAAGGGTAATTGTTTTGTTTTAAGGAATGAAAACAAGGAGAGTTTACATTTTAGTTCATATTTATTAACATGATTTAAAAAGCCTTACAATGGGGAAATTGGTAACACTACTGGTATGGAACAGAGAGGCTGCATGGTTACCAATATTACCTGACTCAGTAAAGGAATACAGTAATAAAATCCTGTGCATCACTGGAGCAATAGCATCAGACAGAAGACGGTTTCCTTGACAAACCTGTGGGGTTCATTGCATTATGCTGTGTGCCAGGCCATTCAAAAGATCCATTTGACTCTCACAACATGCCAAATAGACAGGACTATGACAATGAGGCAAGGATAAAGTCCCCTTACTCCCTCACACACATTGAACTCCAATGAACTAATGTAAAGGACATAAAACCTTGTCAACCAACTCACAAAATCATGTGCAGTTAAGCATTGACATGCTAATATTTGGAGTCTTTCTCTTATATGTAACCTGATATTCACATCTACTTTTTGTAGTTGATCTATGCAGCGTAACACCATAAAATACTTTAGTCACTAAAGTCAGTAATCATTTAGCCTCTACAATGTCACTCAAAGTCATTGACAACAAGTGAATAATTCTTCTCTTCTACACACGTATAGGAGGATGGTATTGTGTTAAAATTTTACAATATTTTAATGAGTTAAATGTTCTTCATATGGTTAATTAGTTAACATATAATAAATATAATGTTTATAAGATTTATCATGTAATGAAGAGCGACTGCCTCAAACAGCAGATTTTGAAGCATTCAGACCCTTACCCAGTTCAGTGCCTGTATATATTCAAAGCATTCACATACCAACTAGCATGATAATGCCAAAATTGTCAGTATCAGGTATACAAAATAACTGTATTTTCTTGCTGAAACAAAATATGAAAGATTATCAATAACATCATAATATACACAACATCATTTTTATATATTACCTGACACAACAATATACAGACACACCACTTATTGCAAGAACCTGACAAAACCAGTTGTCTCCCCTGTCAATAATTCTGCTTAATTTGAACATAATTTCATTTTCTTATTTATCTTAAGCACAGTCTTATCACATAAATACAAATACAATTTTCTGAAAGCATCTATCATGATGAACCAGACCAGAAATGCCTCCCAATAATAATCTCCTACAGATTACCACAGGAGGATTGACTATCCTGACCCAGCCTGGAATAGTGGATAGTAACCAAGGGTTTTACCTCAATTAGAACACATTATGGGACTTAAAGAAAAGCATGAGACCACAAACGTGGGGTTAGGTGAAGCAAATTTAAACAGCCTTGCATATTAAGGAACAGAGGGGATGAACATAATAATGAAGCTCATTTACCACCGTACATATGAATTTGAGTCCAAGTACAAGTTGTACTGCAAGAACCTGGACTGTACTCAGTCATTAAACACTGCTGCTCCTTGTACACCATCATCTGGTCCCTTCAATTGGAATCTTTTAGTTCACTTACATCTTCTGATTTATCTGGAATGTTACTGTCTGATTGGATAACTTTGGAATCTTCTGGTATTGCTGTGTCTAATTGGATGGCTGTAACCTCTTCTGTATTTTTGTTACCATTGGTAACAGCGTCCTTGATATCACTGTCTTCACTCGATGCTGACTTGTCTGATTGAATGGTTTTAAGCTCCTCTGTATCTTTGTTACCCTCAGTACCATTGTCTTTTGTATCACTGCTGTCCGTGAAATCTGATTGCTGTTTATTTTCCCCAACTGTAGCCTCATTCTCGTCCACATAGATAATGTCCTCTGGGGCTGGAGGTCGTGGCAGGAATTCCTCATCTGGCATTATGTCAGCAAAGATCTGACGGGTCTGTTAAAAGTAAACACTTCGGAAGTCACCAAATACTGATGGGTAAACTACATATTTAAATGTTACACAAGATATTATAACATCATACTATAAATACAGAAAATTTCTATAGTTGGTACTCTTGGTCTTAGCCAATCACAACATGACATCAGTAAGAAATGCTCGTTAATGAAGAACTGTATTTTGATCACTAGACACCTGAGAAGCAATGTATTGAATATCATTACATAAATCTTATCATGTAGAACATATTTATGATGACAAGTGGACCATACCTGAGTCACAACATCATTAAGGTCTATTTCTGGCCCAGGTCCCGGCAACAATATAATGTTATCAGGAGTGGCCTCCCCTCTTTCTAAATCTTCATAATAAGTGTGACTGAAGTACAAGGACCACAGAACATTAGGCTTATCATCATCTGGAATAGGAATGTAATTAGCTTGATCATTGTGCAATGACAATGAAGTACGAATATCACACAGTAGGCATTGTATTATAGACAGTGCTACAACAAGGGATTCAAGGGGGATCTTGGTGCCAATCACCTTTGTTAGATCTTTATTTGTTCATTTAAAGTTAGGTCTTTTCCTTTCTTTTCTCTGTTGCTGCTCTTAATTTCGTGAAAATTGAAAATGCTTCTAAATGCTCTAAAAGCAACAGACATAACAATCTCAAAATTGATGATGACCTCTGTCAGCCATTTTTTCAAGATTAGTTCCAAAATAAAAGGATACACAACAAAGGACAAGGAGGAGCCTATATCATATGAAATTTAAGAAAGATCCGTCCCGTACTCTCAAGAAATAGCAATAAAAAAAACTTTCCTTGTCAAAATCTAAAATGGTTGCTGTCAGCCATTTTGTATCCTGATTGATCCCAAAATCATATGGATACAGCTGGGGACCAAAAGGAACCCTTGTATGATAGCTGAATAAGATTTATAGAGTATTTCTTAAAAAGTACGCATAACCAGAACTGCTTAAGTACTGTCAACGAACGGATGATGGACCAGACAAACGGCAATTAGCACAGCCCACCATCTAATGATGGTGTACTTAAAAAGAAGGAGATCACAAAACTGACAGTAAAAGGCTGTGGTAGTCCTTAAAATTTGATGATAATGTTTCCTACCTGATGGATCAAATAACAAGTTTGTGACAGTCCTCAGATCCTCTCGGGGATGGAAATCTCCTGATCCTGGCCTCGTCATGTGTACAGCATCTGGTAAAAAATAATGTCAATTTCACAAGAACTTTACAGCATTACTATATGATTGGCATTGATAAAACACTGGAAAATCTAGCAAATTTTGAAAGAGAAATCAGTTTCCTGATTTGACAAAGACAATCTGAACTTTAGTGAGCTATAACAACACTGTCATGTTGCTAAGCAACCATGAATTCTCCATGAAATTTCATGCAAGAATGTGATCAACATTTATATTAACACAAAAAATGTGTAAAATGCATGAAGAGAAACCCTTGTTTGTTTGCAGAACATACACCACCTTGGCAGAGAGGAATTAGATAATGCATGGGGAGTTTATAGCAAAACAAGTTTTGGTAATATGTGATGATGGCTAATTCACTTGTACAAAGGTGTGACCTGTTAGACAAATCATGGACAATGGGAACAGTTCTAGTACTATCAGTATAAAGGATTTACAGAGGCCTTGTGGACAAATCATGGACAATGGGAACAGTTCTAGTACTATCAGTATAAAGGATTTACAGAGGCCTTGTGGACAAATCATGGACAATGGAAACAGTTCTAGTACTATCAGAGTAAAGGACTTACAGAGGCCTTGTGGACAAATCATGGACGATGGGAACAGTTCTAGTACTATCAGAGTAAAGGACTTACAGAGGCCTTGTGGACAAATCATGGACGATGGGAACAGTTCTAGTACTATCAGAGTAAAGGACTTACATAGGCCTTGTGGACAAGTCATGGATGATGAGGGCAGTTCTAGTACTGCTGTGGGTCGATTTCCATCATCAGAATTTTGTAAGTGCATCAATGACAGCTACAATAATAAGTGCAGTTGCAGTTTGTTATCAAGGAGAATATAAGATCTGTTGGTATCTTAACCTCACATTTTAAGGAGAAAAATGAAACTCTCAAAGGCAATAAAATGGGTTTATTAAGAAATTGTTCAACTTTGGTATATTGGTATTGGTCATTATTGTGACATAAGGTCCTTTACTATATTTTGTGAACTTATTTCAAGTTACTTTAAGCAGACTTCATTTAGTTTGTCACAAAGATTGTTTCAAGCTTTCTCATTGGGGAAATTCTTTTTAGTTTACACTACCGTTATTTTGAAATTTACAGAATTTTCAGAAAAAATATCATAAAATGCCACAAAACTTCGTCTGGATAGCTTTTTAAACCTAAACTGTAGGTTTTTCAAAAAACAAAAAAACCTGGCATGAGTAAGCTTAGTGGTTAATTATTTATTATGTAATGCTTGGAGATCAGATAATATAGATAATATAAAGTAAACAGATTTGTCAGGAAGAATAGAAATATATGTCATCATTACAATACTGCTATTTCTCAGGTTTTACAGATTGTATACGAGTCTCAGAAATATTTACCTGTTGATCTTTGGTAGGTAAAACTGACCTATCTGTGATAAAAATGCCTCGATTCACATGTCTGAAATATAAATAGGAAACTGTTTCCTACTAAAGTCTATACAGAACAAACGGTAAACATATGTACTTCATACACCTCTGTTTTAGAAATAAGTTATGTTAGTTTCTCATCTTGTAGTTCTCCATGCTTAAGAGAAATAATATTGTACTGCTGTTTAAGAAGTTCCCTAAAAGTCAGATAGGATGTATTCCAGATATTTACCTTTAGAATCTTTAAATAGTTAATGATTTTCAGACTAACACTTACCGTTTTGCCTGATATTTCATGTCTTCTTTGTTGGCATATGATGATTCCATGATTAAATACCTGTAATGAAGACAAAGTTCTTGGTAACCTTTTTAATGAAAATAACTTTCTCTGATATTATATGATCTGTTTCTGACAGTATTTAAAATCAGGGTTTTATACACTTCAAAATTAGATTTTGAGAGGTTTTTCATGTTTTCTCAAAAGGAAGGCGATAATGATTGTCTGATAATTAGAAATATCAGTTTGTAACATAGCTAAGTTACATACCTGCAGTTAATTCGTTGTCCATTCGTCAGAACAACTCCTTTACATCTGCAATAGAATATACAATACAAGTTATACACTAATACATGGGATGACAACAGAGTTCTCTGTCATAGAATGAAACAAGAGTGCCGTGGACACAATATATGCCACCAAATATAAAGATCAAGATTGGTCCTTTTAATTATTGCTTTTAACATGTCTGTATACATAAGCTCAAAACGAAGTCTGTAAGACCAGTTCACTTAGCTGGAAGAGACAAGGACCAGCAGTCATCCAAGATGCAGATTTCTTTATCCCCAAACTTCCAGTGCATATGAGATGTTGGCAGATTGTTCGAATCTCTATCAAAATGGCCGAACTGAAAAATGGCAATGGCTGCCACAAAATCGGCAACAGAGAAAAAGTTGAAAATGTCATAAATCTTACAGAAATCAATGAACTGTAAAATCGCCACTTCCAGCACATCCACCCATTGTAGTAGTGACATAGAGCAAGTTTTGTGTAAATCTGACCATTAGTTTAGGAGGAGTTACATTCACAAAGCTCCACTAAGAGCAAGCTACAGATACAAAGTTGAAAATGGCATAAATCTTACAAAAATCAATGAACCAAAAAATCGTCCCTTCATGCACATCTACCCATTGTAGTAGTGACATTGAGCAAGTTTCATGAAAATCTGATGATTCTTTTAGGAGGAGTTGCGTTCACAAGAAATGGACGTATGAATTGACGGACGTACAGTGTGATGGATGTACCGTCGCACAGACGGAGAAGATGACGCCAATATACGCATATAAAAAGAGCTCCCTATCATAAAGTGGCAAGAGTTCCCTACCATAAAGCAAGAAAAGCACCTCCCACCAATAGCATAACAAAAGAGCACCATCCAATCAAGTAACTAAAGAGCTTCCTACTTTAGAGCAACGAAAGAGATCCCTTCCATAAAGTAACAAATAGCTCCCTACCAATTTGTAAAAAGAGCACCCTTCCGTAAAGTGACAAAAGAGCTCCCTACCAATGAGACAAAATACCTCCCTCCCATAAAATAACAAAAGGTTCTCCCTCACAGCATGACAAAGTAGCTCCATTCCATAAAATAACAAAAGAGCTTCCTACCTTATATAAAGAGTGACAAAAGAGCTCCCTACCTTAGAGTGACAAAAGCACTCCCTACCTTAGAGTGACAAAAGCACTCCCTACCTTAGAGTGACAAAAGAGATCCCTACCTTAGATAGACAAAAGCGCTCCCTTCCATAAAGTAACAAATGAGCTCCCTATCAAAGAGCAACAACAGAATTCCCTACTGCATCACTCTGTTGGTCCCTATACTTACTTGTTCTCACCATATATGACAGCACTAATAGCAGTACGTAAGCAGTAAACTCCACCAAACACTGCACACATCCTGAAGATTAAAACACACAACCTTATCATGTATACATATACACCAAATCACACACAGTGTTATGACATTACTTCTATACAGCAGTGTGCTCAATGTTTGATAAACAACTCAGATATAAAGAATATAATGATAAATTAGGATTATTCTAAAATAACTTTGCCAATAAAACTTGTAACACTTCATTGATGAAAATATTCAGAGGTCCCTGACTACATAAAAGTATAGAGTATCCAGAAAAATTTTAACTGAGCTCTAAAACTCTCCATCAGCTTACCGACAAAAGCTCTGTGGGAGCTCTCCACTGCCATAAAGGGGCCATAGGAAAGCTGTGTTTCCATAGCGACCGAGTGAGTGTAGGAATTTTTTTGTTCTTGCTAACCCCTATATAATAACAAAATAGTAAATGCTTTTAACAGGTTGCATGTACCACAACATGTGGTTTGTGAGTATGGTCACCTGAATGAGCTCCCACGCCCTAATCAGATGTGATAAGGTTTGGTGTGTATCATCTATTATAATGAAGGATGAAGTTAAAATTTAATGACAACATTCAAAGTACAGCAACTTTAATGACATAGGAAACAAAACATTTATTAAAATGATCAGGGAAATGAAGTGTTACCTTTGGCTGTCATTCTGTCATCATTTTGTTTCCACTCATTTAAGCTTTAAAATAAAACTTCAATTACAGCTGGTTAATATCACCCAGGACAGGTCCCAATATCTTACCTCTGTTGTTGTCATGGTGTCTGTTACCATGGCAATGGAATGTTGTACAAAATGGCATATATTTTCAGTCAACTTTTGTGATTTCAAGAAGTCCTTAAAAGGTTTATCTGCAAAATCTGAAATATCAAGCAAACAAAAATTTGATCTCGCATGCAGATGAACATTTGCAAGTTCATATCACATATTTTCATATCTTATCAGGAACAACGTGCATCATCTTAATAAATACATAAAAAATATCATCAAAATAGATCTTCACACACACAAGTGTAGCAAAACAATATCAAACTACCAATCTTAAACCCAAGGTAATATACTTTATCTTTATTACTTCAATTGTAAAATGATGAATCGATATGTATTGTGGAAAATCTAGAGTAAATTTTATTATGACCTGTTGAGACTTGGTATCTAGTACTACACAATCTCATGAATACACAACTATTATATGATGTATGTCCTGCCATTTCTCAAGATCCAAAACCTGGAAAACAGCCTATGAGAAGAGATAGTAACTGCTTAATTGTGAAAACATGTTCCTTCATCCAACTTGAAACTATAATCAGAATTCATCTTTACTTGGTTAACTAAAGTGATTAACAGAAATAGATCTCTGAATGTAGTTCTTCATCTATGACTGATGTATAAATAAACCAATGAATTCCACAGACCTCTGTACTGGTGTTCATGGTTAGTATAATCAGCACAGAAGGTGAGTAGTTTCATCAGCATTCGTTTCTCCAGCATGGATACCTCTTTACTACTGAACACATCAGCCCGAGAACATGGAACCTACACAACAACAGTAGCAGTGTTCAATCATATCATTCTACTAAAACCAAAATTTTCAGGATTTAAACTATTATCACTAAGATGACTAAACTCAGTCTCTATAGAACCTCTCTACATGTGTTTATTTTCTATGTTGTTCTAAACTCACAGTACTTAGCTGTATCAGAGGATATCTTACCTTCTCTAGTTTGTCCTTGATGAAGGTCAGAACCCTTGTCACAGTCCTAAACTCACAGTACTTAGCTGTATCAGAGGCTATCTTACCTTCTCTAGTTTGTCCTTGATGAAGGTCAGAACCCTTGTCACAGTCCTAAACTCACAGTACTTAGCTGTATCAGAGGATATCTTACCTTGTCTAGTTTGTCCTTGATGAAGGTCAGAACCCTTGTCACAATACTAAACTCACAGTACTTAGCTGTATCAGAGGATATCTTACCTTGTCTAGTTTGTCCTTGATGAAGGTCAGAACCCTTGTCACAGTCCTAAACTCACAGTACTTAGCTATATCAGAGGATATCTTACCTTGTCTAGTTTGTCCTTGATGAAGGTCAGAACCCTTGTCACAGTCCTAAACTCACAGTACTTAGCTGTATCAGAGGATATCTTACCTTCTCTAGTTTGTCCTTGATGAAGGTCAGGACCCTTGTCACAGTCCTAAACTCACAGTACTTAGCTATATCAGAGGATATCAGTAATTCCACCATGTTTCCTGCACAATACAGCAACTGGAACAAATCATTAAAAAATGTTAAGCAAATAAAAGTCTGTGACATTATCAATGCACAATTTTCATAGGAAATCATACACTGACACACACACATCATCCTGACTTAAAGGCTGGTAAGACAAAGACTACTAAATACATTAGAAAGAAGGCATTAAAGCAATAGACTGTTTAATACTAACCCTGGGTGCTAAGTCGAGGTTAAATTTACGCCACTCCATCTTTAGTTTAGAAGCTGTCCATGGCTGTGGTTTCTTACTTTCCCTTCCCTCAGCTTTCTCTGTAGTATTTTCCTTACTAGGAGATTTATCACTGGTACCATCAGCTTTTTGTTCAGTTATTGTCGCTGGTTCTTTGTTAGATTCAGATTCTTCATTTTCCTCTCCTGGTGGAGATGACAAATCTTTGTTAGAGTGATCATTTTCTTTGCTTCCTTTTGCCTCATCTTGACTAGATTCATCTGTTTTTTCCTTGTCACTTTCCTTTGCTGGATCAGCTTTATCCAAAACCTTTTCTTCGTCACTAAAATAATTAAAGTGTAAAATAAAAATGTAAGTGGAAATAAATGAAAATATCTGTGAGAATAGTTTATGCCTGGTGAAATAAAAAAAACCCAGATAGGAAATTGTTGTGAAAAAATAGGTAACACAGCAGGTATATATATCATTTCTCAGTAGACAATCCAAGCATCTTTACCACAACAAAATCAGGACATAACATAGAATACGCCTATCAAGACTGGTCCTACTTGTATCAAACTGTAAAGGAAGTTAAAAAGTTACATCTAATTCATGGAGCCATGAAACTCCTGTAGGATTTTAAATGTCATAAAATCATAATACAAAACCCATACATTTCTGGAAAATTTCTGCAATTTGTTGTAAAATTGGAATAACTATATACATCTATAAACCACAGTGTGCTCTTACCTGACATGGTATTCTGAGGTTATATTGAAGTAGGTTTTGTCATTTACTGACAAGTCTAATCTTGACAGGGTCTCCCCAGGCTGTAAAAGTGTATCCTCCTGTATGGTGGGGTGTTCTAGGTCACATTCACCTGTCACCTGTTACAAGTAATTCATGGTTTTCATCAGAAAAATAAAAGTTCTTTTTAACCTCAATAATGTAACCACTCATTTGATATTATGATGATTCAAACATCTTCAAAAGTATCAATCACTTCCCAACTGAAGTTAACTTCAAGTCTAGAGGGGTTAATAAACAAAGCAAGCTTCCTTTCAGTCTTAAGTCAAAATCAAGTACCAATTTCTTATTGAAAGTACATATCTGTAATTGTTTTCTTTAACAAATTATGATAAACTAATTATATAACCAACTAATTACCTCTTTCATCCATTTGTTAATATTTTCTAGATTAAAAGAAGCCCATTGTCCACTGTAGTATTCATTCCTGTTGACATGATAAAACAAGTATAGTTTAACATACTGTGGTAATCACATTATCCATACAGTTTTATCCTTATAATACTTCAGACATTTTGTTTTCTTATAAATTTCCAACACATAAAACACATTTGGGTTATTATATCATCAAAAGCCTGAGGTTGCTTTTGTGTCCATCCTTGCAAAACTGAACATTTAATATCAAATAATTTTGGTAAAATTATGCTACTCACCAATATATTTTATTTATTTTATCATTGAGACTGCAAAATCGGTGCCTCTACATGGAACTGTGACAGTTTACTTACTAGAATATGTATACTCATCACATGACAAAGGAAGACAGCAATATACATGAACTAATGACCTACCTGTCGATGTGTAACACTTTCTGGCCGACTCTGGACAAAGCTGCAGCCAGAATACTCTCAGGCATCCCTACAGGATAAAATAATGCAACAAGCAGTTTAATGTAATATTGAATCTTTCAAACCAACAAAGTAATTACTTCTTGACTCTATCATCCAAAATAGCAAATTACATGTCTCACATGCCTCAGTGTCCCTGCTTTGACTCATTGAAATGATTTGGTCCATTAGTACATATTACAAAAAATTCTTATATAATTAGCTGAAAATTAACTTGATCTATCTAATATTACATATTCAATAATTCAAAGTTGTGTACAACATTACAACTTACATATATCTGAAAAATATTGAAATTGTTAGCAATCAATTATCCAAATTCTGTAAAATTTCAAGTTTGCCCCCAAAATAAAATATACAAAATACCAAAAAATATAAATATGTACTGTATCTGAGTATTCCAAATATCCATTTGTCATGACTGGAGTTGTATATCTGCTGTGACCAGAACTTGCTTGTTATATTATATAGGTATATATGTGAAAGTTGAGAGTACTGGTCGCTTTACTAGCCTCTGCTAGTAGGTATTTTCCTTTAGTCGAGTGGCAGGGTATTCATCTAGAGAGGAAAGGGTCAATTCAAACCACTATTGGAGTTTTCCTTCACTTCTTCCTATCATAAATTGATGCCATTGACCACTTGAAGGGCAGAAGCTACAGGATATTGAGATGCTTCTTTGGAAACGTTGTGATCTTTGGGGATGAAGACTCTATGATGGAGGAAGCAGTGTACATGCATGTACTGTATATTACTTAACTTTCTGTAAGACTAACATGGCTAGGGACTAGGGTTATAAACATGATTTCTAAACATTATGTGGAAGCCAATTTCAACAAAAAATCAAATGATTTGTAATAACATGACAACTACCAAATTATCATGCTGTTTAATATAAACATGTGCAAAAAATAGACCATATTGTCAGATTATACAACATTGTGAACATGTCAGTACAGTTTGTGAAATACACTCTTCATAGAATGACAAATTGGGATTAAACTTTCACCAGCAGAACATTTTCAGTCTACCTAAACAATGTATTTTTTCGAATATGACACAATGTATTGATTAGTGGGTTACCTGTGCCCAATACGATCACGTCAAAGTCGCCTGGTAGATCGTCTGCCATGTTGGTTTGTTTATCTAAAGAAAGCCAAACTTTGGTATATTATTTTCTTATGCCCTTTTTTATAGAAGACTTGATATAATTTTTTCAGTTAGTTAAAATGGATTTAAATTTTTATATGAAATAAACATATTGCTATCGTTCTACACATAGTAAGTATGGCTAATATTGTTGATAAATTTTATACGAAACTGAAGCTGACATCAGTGGGTTACACCCCCCGGTTCCTAGTTTCATTTTTACTAGATCGAGACTACAACAGACCTAACGATCGAACGTTAATGTATCAGCAGTATACATTATGTAATACCGTAATGTATGTTTTTTTTTTTAAATATTCCTAACAATCTGTTTTAACTAGAAATGATTAACATTGGTTCAACACGAACAACCTAAACTGTACCATTCACTTTCAGGGAACAATTCACGAAAAACTTCACACAATATATGTAGTTGTTTTATAAGTGGTCACATATTGGTTTTCCATATGCAGTCCTGATATAGTATAACACTTGGTTTATACGAACAAGATAATTACAGTGAACTTGATACCACCGATTAACAGGGGCTACGAAGTTGGGCAAAGTGATTGTCACTTACTATACATTTATATGATGATAAAACAAAATCTGTTGTAGTTGTCACACATTTATTATATCACTGCCTGCCATGTAAAGTGACAAATTCTTACCATAATCTATTTCATTATTAACTTGTCTATTATAGCCATATCCTTGTGTAGTACGAAGGAGTAAGGAAAAACATCCTGCATACCCGGCGTAGTTAAAGCTAGCTACACTTTGGCCTGTAGACACTTTATCACTCGACTATAGGGAAATTCCCATTAGCCAAGGCTTGTAAAGCAACCTGACCTTTCAACTTCAACAATAGAAAGGAGTAATGAAAAACACTGTGTCCCGCTGATAGACCATACTTGGCATATGGACATGTATTGTTGCATAAGTATTAGTGATGGGGTTTTTTACAGATTATTACAGTTACTATGGTGATTTCAGCTGCATAGCCCATCAGCTAACTTTTGTGGCTGTGCAGAAAATGTGGTGTTCTGAAGTAAAGCATTGAGCACAGTCGAAAGTATACAGATGTGTGTCAGTAGAATTACAATTTATTATTGATTAATTTTCTCATTATTGCTGTTATTTTTCAGCATATACCCAAATTATACTAGGATGTCAATGCTTGGCCAAGCAGAATTTGGAGTGACAACATTTTTCACTAGAAGCCACCCCAATGACAAATGTGGAGCCAATGGTCTTCCTCTCACACCAAATTCAGTCAAAGTTTTGGGACGTTTCCAGAACCTTAAACATCTTCATCATCCACGGATCTGTAAATATCTGGACATTGTCAAGGACAAGCATGGTATGTGAACATGTGTTAACTTGTAACCAGTTATAGTATTAAAACCTTAAATTAAGTACCAAATATAAATGTTGAATTACAATGATCAGTGCCTTCCAAATACAATCATTGCAGGGAAGATATACATATATAGTCTGAAGATTCTTCAGATGTTTAGCACATACAATTATCTATGAAGGTGAAGTAATTCAAAATGTTGACAACTGTAAGTTTAATGCTGATGCATATTTGTTTGACTTAGAATTAAACTAGTATTCAATAAAAATTGTAAAGTTACATATTTACACTGATAATGGATTGTTGAATGGTCATTGATGGTGTCAGCTACAAAACTTTACCCTATCATCAGGGAATTGAATGTAACAGAATATTTATCATTCAGGAATTTATTACTATAGAATATTTATCACAGGGGAATTTAATATAACAAAATAATTATCACCAGGGAATTTAATATTATAGAATATTGATCATCAGGGAATCTATTCTAATATTACAGAATAATTATCAGGAAATCTTCTCTAATATCATATAATATTCATTACTACAGAATCTATTCTAATATTATAGAATATTTTTCATAAGGGAATCAAATATTATAGAATAATCCAATTTTATTTTTCTACAGAGCGCATAGTTATTGTATCAGAGCATTACAGAAACTCTCTCAGCAGTAAATCTGGCACATTTACCAGGTAAAGACTTTGTTGTCATGATTTTAAAATCTGTGTCAGTTTATCGAATCACCATGTGATTTCTTATATTTTATTTATTATTATGGAAAACATTTTGTTTATCAGGATCAGGAGATGTATGTGCTGTGTTAAGTTATTGATGAGGTTGGATGAAAAGAAATGATCAAGTTAAAGAAGACTGTTTAATAATAGAATTTTGTTTCACGTGTATGACTTTGTATATTTTATTTCACAGTAAAGAGAAACTAACAGAGGTTGCATATGGTGTCCTGCAAGGCCTGGTCTACCTAAACACACTAGGTATCACCCACAGAAATCTATATAAACAGTTGGTTTATCATTACAGAGGTCGTGTGATAGTTGGCCATGTATGGTCTGTACTATATAAACAGTTGGTTTATCATTACAGGGTCGTGTGAAGTTGGCTGGGTATGGTCTGTACTATATAAAAAGTTGGTTTATCATTACAGGGTCGTGTGAAGTTGGCTGGGGTTGGTCTGTACTATATAAACAGTTGGTTTATCATTACAGGGTATGGTTGGCTGGGTATGGTCTATATATAAACAGTTGGTTTATCATTACAGGGTCGTGTGAAGTTGGCTGGGTATGGTCTGTACTATATAAACAGTTGGTTTATCATTACAGGGTCGTGTGAAGTTGGCTGGGTATGGTCTGTACTATATAAACAGTTGGTTTATCATTACAGGGTCGTGTGAAGTTGGCTGGGTATGGTCTGTACTATATAAACAGTTGGTTTATCATTACAGGGTCGTGTGAAGTTGGCTGGGTATGGTCTGTACTATATATATCATTACAGGGTCGTGTGAAGTTGGCTGGGTCTGGTCTGTAGTTGGTTTATCATTACAGGGTCGTGTGAAGTTGGCTGGGTATGGTCTGTACTATATAAACAGTTGGTTTATCATTACAGGGTCGTGTGAAGTTGGCTGGGTATGGTCTGTACTATATAAACAGTTGGTTTATCATTACAGGGTCGTGTGAAGTTGGCCGGGTATGGTCTGTACTATATAAACAGTTGGTTTATCATTACAGGGTCGTGTGAAGTTGGCTGGGTATGGTCTGTACTATATAAACAGTTGGTTTATCATTACAGGGTCGTGTGAAGTTGGCCGAGTATGGTCTGTACTATATAAACAGTTGGTTTATCATTACAGGGTCGTGTGAAGTTGGCTGGGTATGGTCTGTACTATATAAACAGTTGGTTTATCATTACAGGGTCGTGTGAAGTTGGCTGGGTATGGTCTGTACTATATAAACAGTTGGTTTATCATTACAGGGTCGTGTGAAGTTGGCTGGGTATGGTCTGTACTATATAAACAGTTGGTTTATCATTACAGGGTCGTGTGAAGTTGGCTGGGTATGGTCTGTACTATATAAACAGTTGGTTTATCATTACAGGGTCGTGTGAAGTTGGCTGGGTATGGTCTGTACTATATAAACAGTTGGTTTATCATTACAGGGTCGTGTGAAGTTGGCTGGGTATGGTCTGTACTATATAAACAGTTGGTTTATCATTACAGGGTCGTGTGAAGTTGGCTGGGTATGGTCTGTACTATATAAACAGTTGGTTTATCATTACAGGGTCGTGTGAAGTTGGCTGGGTATGGTCTGTACTATATAAACAGTTGGTTTATCATTACAGGGTCGTGTGAAGTTGGCTGTGTATGGTCTGTACTATATAAACAGTTGGTTTATCATTACAGGGTCGTGTGAAGTTGACTGGGTATGGTCTGTACTATATAAACAGTTGGTTTATCATTACAGGGTCATGTGAAGTTGGCTGGGTATGGTCTGTACTACATAGAGAACTGGTTTATCATTACAGGGTCGTGTGAAGTTGGCTGGGTATGGTCTGTACTATATAAACAGTTGGTTTATCATTACAGGGTCGTGTGAAGTTGGCTGGGTATGGTCTGTACTATATAAACAGTTGGTTTATCATTACAGGGTCGTGTGAAGTTGGCTGGGTATGGTCTGTACTATATAAACAGTTGGTTTATCATTACAGGGTCGTGTGAAGTTGACTGGGTATGGTCTGTACTATATAAACAGTTGGTTTATCATTACAGGGTCGTGTGAAGTTGGCTGGGTATGGTCTGTACTATATAAACAGTTGGTTTATCATTACAGGGTCGTGTGAAGTTGGCTGGGTATGGTCTGTAGTTGGCTGGGTATGGTCTGTACTATATAAACAGTTGGTTTATCATTACAGGGTCGTGTGAAGTTGGCTGGGTATGGTCTGTACTATATAAACAGTTGGTTTATCATTACAGGGTCGTGTGAAGTTGGCTGGGTATGGTCTGTACTATATAAACAGTTGGTTTATCATTACAGGGTCGTGTGAAGTTGGCTGGGTATGGTCTGTACTATATAAACAGTTGGTTTATCATTACAGGGTCGTGTGAAGTTGGCTGGGTATGGTCTGTACTATATAAACAGTTGGTTTATCATTACAGGGTCGTGTGAAGTTGGCTGGGTATGGTCTGTACTATATAAACAGTTGGTTTATCATTACAGGGTCGTGTGAAGTTGGCTGGGTATGGTTTATCTGTAAGTTGGCTGGGTATGGTCTATATATAAACAGTTGGTTTATCATTACAGGGTCGTGTGAAGTTGGCTGGGTATGGTCTGTACTATATAAACAGTTGGTTTATCATTACAGGGTCGTGTGAAGTTGGCTGGGTATGGTCTGTACTATATAAACAGTTGGTTTATCATTACAGGGTCGTGTGAAGTTGGCTGGGTATGGTCTGTACTATATAAACAGTTGGTTTATCATTACAGGGTCGTGTGAAGTTGGCTGGGTATGGTCTGTACTACATAGAGAACTGGTTTATCATTACAGGGTCGTGTGAAGTTGGCTGGGTATGGTCTGTAAACAGTTGGTTTATAAACAGGCTGGGTATGGTCTGTATATATAAACAGTTGGTTTATCATTACAGGGTCGTGTGAAGTTGGCTGGGTATGGTCTGTACTATATAAACAGTTGGTTTATCATTACAGGGTCGTGTGAAGTTGGCGGGGTATGGTCTGTACTATATAAACAGTTGGTTTATCATTACAGGGTCGTGTGAAGTTGGCTGGGTATGGTCTGTACTATATAAACAGTTGGTTTATCATTACAGGGTCGTGTGAAGTTGGCTGGGTATGGTCTGTACTATATAAACAGTTGGTTTATCATTACAGGGTCGTGTGAAGTTGGCTGGGTATGGTCTGTACTATATAAACAGTTGGTTTATCATTACAGGGTCGTGTGAAGTTGGCTGGGTATACTATATAAACAGTTGGTTTATCATTACAGGGTCGTGTGAAGTTGGCTGGGTATGGTTTAATTGGATTAGTGTTAATGTTGATAGTTACAGGTGATTAATTGGATTAATGTTAATGTTGATAGTTACAGGTGATTAATTGGATTAGTGTTAATGTTGATAGTTACAGGTATCTCCAGTGATTAATTGGATTAGTGTTAATGTTGATAGTTACAGGTATATCCAGTGATTAATTGGATTAGTGTTAATGGTGATTAATTGGATTAGTGTTAATGTTGATAGTTACAGTTGATATAGTTACAGGTGATTAATTGGATTAGTGTTAATGTTGATAGTTACAGGTGATTAATTGGATTAGTGTTAATGTTGATAGTTACAGGTGATTAATTGGATTAGTGTTAATGTTGATAGTTACAGGTGATTAATTGGATTATCCAGTGATTAATTGGATTAATGTTGATAGTTACAGGTATATCCAGTGATTAATTGGATTAATGTTAATGTTGATAGTTACAGGTGATTAATTGGATTAGTGTTAATGTTGATAGTTACAGGTGATTAATTGGATTAATGTTAATGTTGATAGTTACAGGTGATTAATTGGATTAGTGTTAATGTTGATAGTTACAGGTGATTAATTGGATTAGTGTTAATGTTGATAGTTACAGGTGATTAATTGGATTAGTGTTAATGTTGATAGTTACAGGTGATTAATTGGATTAGTGTTAATGTTGATAGTTACAGGTGATTAATTGGATTAGTGTTAATGTTGATAGTTACAGGTGATTAAATGTTGATAGTTACAGGTGATTAATTGGATTAGTGTTAATGTTGATAGTTACAGGTGATTAATTGGATTAGTGTTAATGTTGATAGTTACAGGTGATTAATTGGATTAGTGTTAATGTTGATAGTTACAGGTGATTAATTGGATTAATGTTAATGTTTATAGTTACAGGTGATTAATTGGATTAGTGTTAATGTTGATAGTTACAGGTGATTAATTGGATTAGTGTTAATGTTGATAGTTACAGGTGATTAATTGGATTAGTGTTAATGTTGATAGTTACAGGTATATCCAGTGATTAATTGGATTAGTGTTAATGTTGATAGTTACAGGTGATTAATTGGATTAGTGTTAATGTTGATAGTTACAGGTGATTAATTGGATTAGTGTTAATGTTGATAGTTACAGGTGATTAATTGGATTAGTGTTAATGTTGATAGTTACAGGTGATTAATTGGATTAGTGTTAATGTTGATAGTTACAGGTGATTAATTGGATTAGTGTTAATGTTGATAGTTACAGGTGATTAATTGGATTAGTGTTAATGTTGATAGTTACAGGTGATTAATTGGATTAGTGTTAATGTTGATAGTTACAGGTGATTAATTGGATTAGTGTTAATGTTGATAGTTACAGGTGATTAATTGGATTAGTGTTAATGTTGATAGTTACAGGTGATTAATTGGATTAGTGTTAATGTTGATAGTTACAGGTGATTAATTGGATTAATGTTAATGTTGATAGTTACAGGTGATTAATTGGATTAGTGTTAATGTTGATAGTTACAGGTGATTAATTGGATTAGTGTTAATGTTGAATTGGATTAGTGTTAATGTTGATAGTTACAGGTGATTAATTGGATTAGTGTTAATGTTGATAGTTACATGTGATTAATTGGATTAATGTTAATGTTGATAGTTACAGGTGATTAATTGGATTAGTGTTAATGTTGATAGTTACAGGTGATTAATTGGATTAGTGTTAATGTTGATAGTTACAGGTGTGTTATTAATTGGATTAGTGTTAATGTTGATAGTTACAGGTGATTAATTGGATTAGTGTTAATGTTGATAGTTACAGGTGATTAATTGGATTAGTGTTAATGTTGATAGTTACAGGTGATTAATTGGATTAGTGTTAATGTTGATAGTTACAGGTGATTAATTGGATTAGTGTTAATGTTGATAGTTACAGGTGATTAATTGGATTAGTGTTAATGTTGATAGTTACAGGTGATTAATTGGATTAGTGTTAATGTTGATAGTTACAGGTGATTAATTGGATTAGTGTTAATGTTGATAGTTACAGGTGTGATTAATTGGATTAGTGTTAATGTTGATAGTTACAGGTGATTAATTGGATTAGTGTTAATGTTGATAGTTACAGGTGATTAATTGGATGATTAATTATAGTTACAGGTGATTAATTGGATTAGTGTTAATGTTGATAGTTACAGGTGATTAATTGGATTAGTGTTAATGTTGATAGTTACAGGTGTGTTAATGTTGAAGTTACAGGATTAATTGGATTAGTGTTAATGTTGATAGTTACAGGTATTAATTGATTAGTGTTAATGTTGATAGTTACAGGTGATTAATTGGATTAGTGTTAATGTTGATAGTTACAGGTGATTAATTGGATTAGTGTTAATGTTGATAGTTACAGGTGATTAATTGGATTAGTGTTAATGTTGATAGTTACAGGTGATTAATTGGATTAGTGTTAATGTTGATAGTTACAGGTGATTAATTGGATTAGTGTTAATGTTGATAGTTACAGGTGATTAATTGGATTAGTGTTAATGTTGATAGTTACAGGTGATTAATTGGATTAGTGTTAATGTTGATAGTTACAGGTGATTAATTGGATTAGTGTTAATGTTGATAGTTACAGGTGATTAATTGGATTAGTGTTAATGTTGATAGTTACAGGTGATTAATTGGATTAGTGTTAATGTTGATAGTTACAGGTGATTAATTGGATTAGTGTTAATGTTGAAGTTACAGGTGATTAATTGGATTAGTGTTAATGTTGATAGTTACAGGTGATTAATTGGATTAGTGTTAATGTTAATAGTTACAGGTGATTAATTGGATTAGTGTTAATGTTGATAGTTACAGGTGATTAATTGGATTAATGTTAATGTTGATAGTTACAGGTGATTAATTGGATTAGTGTTAATGTTGATAGTTACAGGTGATTAATTGGATTAGTGTTAATGTTGATAGTTACAGGTATATCCAGTGATTAATTGGATTAGTGTTAATGTTGATAGTTACAGGTGATTAATTGGATTAGTGTTAATGTTGATAGTTACAGGTGATTAATTGGATTAGTGTTAATGTTGATAGTTACAGGTGATTAATTGGATTAGTGTTAATGTTGATAGTTACAGGTGATTAATTGGATTAGTGTTAATGTTGATAGTTACAGGTGATTAATTGGATTAGTGTTAATGTAATTACAGGTGATTAATTGGATTAAATGTTGATAGTTACAGGTATTAATTGGATCAGTGATTAATTGGATTAATGTTAATGTTGATAGTTACAGGTGATTAATTGGATTAGTGTTAATGTTGATAGTTACAGGTGATTAATTGGATTAGTGTTAATGTTGATAGTTACAGGTGATTAATTGGATTAGTGTTAATGTTGATAGTTACAGGTGATTAATTGGATTAGTGTTAATGTTGATAGTTACAGGTGATTAATTGGATTAGTGTTAATGTTGATAGTTACAGGTGATTAATTGGATTAGTGTTAATGTTGATAGTTACAGGTGATTAATTGGATTAGTGTTAATGTTGATAGTTACAGGTGATTAATTGGATTAGTGTTAATGTTGATAGTTACAGGTGGTGATTAATTGGATTAGTGTTAATGTTGATAGTTACAGGTGATTAATTGGATTAGTGTTAATGTTGATAGTTACAGGTGATTAATTGGATTAGTGTTAATGTTGATAGTTACAGGTGATTAATTGGATTAGTGTTAATGTTGATAGTTACAGGTGATTAATTGGATTAGTGTTAATGTTGATAGTTACAGGTGATTAATTGGATTAGTGTTAATGTTGATAGTTACAGGTGATTAATTGGATTAGTGTTAATGTTGATAGTTACAGGTGATTAATTGGATTAGTGTTAATGTTGATAGTTACAGGTGATTAATTGGATTAGTGTTAATGTTGATAGTTACAGGTGATTAATTGGATTAGTGTTAATGTTGATAGTTACAGGTGATTAATTGGATTAGTGTTAATGTTGATAGTTACAGGTGATTAATTGGATTAGTGTTAATGTTGATAGTTACAGGTTTAATTGGATTAGTGTTAATGTTGATAGTTACAGGTGATTAATTGGATTAGTGTTAATGTTGATAGTTACAGGTATATCCAGTGATTAATTGGATTAGTGTTAATGTTGATAGTTACAGGTATATCCAGTGATTAATTGGATTAGTGTTAATGTTAATAGTTACAGGTGATTAATTGGATTAGTGTTAATGTTGATAGTTACAGGTGATTAATTGGATTATTGTTAATGTTGTTGATAGTTACAGGTGATTAATTGGATTAGTGTTAATGTTGATAGTTACAGGTGATTAATTGGATTAGTGTTAATGTTGATAGTTACAGGTATATCCAGTGATTAATTGGATTAGTGTTAATGTTGATAGTTACAGGTGATTAATTGGATTAGTGTTAATGTTGATAGTTACAGGTGATTAATTGGATTAGTGTTAATGTTGATAGTTACAGGTGATTAATTGGATTAGTGTTAATGTTGATAGTTACAGGTGATTAATTGGATTAGTGTTAATGTTGATAGTTACAGGTGATTAATTGGATTAGTGTTAATGTTGATCGTTACAGGTGATTAATTGGATTAGTGTTAATGTTGATAGGTACAGGTGATTAATTTGATTAGTGTTAATGTTGATAGTTACAGGTGATTAATTGGATTAATGTTAATGTTGATAGTTACAGTGATTAATTGGATTAGTGTTAATGTTGATAGTTACAGGTGATTAATTGGATTAGTGTTAATGTTGATAGTTACAGATTAATTGGATTAGTGTTAATGTTGATAGTTACAGGTGATTAATTGGATTACTGTTAATGTTGATAGTTACAGGTGATTAATTGGATTAGTGTTATTGTTGATATAGTTACAGGTGATTAATTGGATTAGTGTTAATGTTGATAGTTACAGGTGATTAATTGGATTAGTGTTAATGTTGATAGTTACAGGTGATTAATTGGATTAGTGTTAATGTTGATAGTTACAGGTGATTAATTGGATTAGTGTTAATGTTGATAGTTACAGGTGATTAATTGGATTAGTGTTAATGTTGATAGTTACAGGTGATTAATTGGATTAGTGTTAATGTTGATAGTTACAGGTGATTAATTGGATTAGTGTTAATGTTGATAGTTACAGGTGATTAATAGGAAAAGTGATAATGTTGATAGTTACAGGTTTATCCAGTGATTAATTGGATTAGTGTTAATGTTGATAGTTACAGGTGATTAATTGGATTAGTGTTAATGTTGATAGTTACAGGTGATTAATTGGATTAGTGTTAATGTTGATAGTTACAGGTGATTAATTGGATTAGTGTTAATGTTGATAGTTACAGGTGATTAATTGGATTAGTGTTAATGTTGATAGTTACAGGTGATTAATTGGATTAATGTTAATGTTGATAGTTACAGGTATATCCAGTGATTAATTGGATTAGTGTTAATGTTGATAGTTACAGGTGATTAATTGGATTAGTGTTAATGTTGATAGTTACAGGTGATTAATTGGATTAGTGTTAATGTTGATAGTTACAGGTGATTAATTGGATTAGTGTTAATGTTGATAGTTACAGGTGATTAATAACAAATCCATTCAATATTTAAAGTTATCAGTGCAATTTATTTTTGATAATTGTTGAAATATGATAATACAAATGGAAAATTAAAATTGAATACTTTTGAATGTTCACTAAGATGGTGTCCAAACCTATTAAAATGTGCTTATGTATATCTTTGTAGACTCAAGACTTGTGGACTGGTTTGACAATGCCGCAGATATTCCATAAGATATTTGCATTTCTCAAGTCTGGTAGGTCAATGAAATTAAGCCAGGCATATAATTGATTACTAGTCTGTTCATGATGACTTCTTACAAAATGATATTCCTCAACTGCAATACAATAACCTCGATTCTTCACAATGCTTGGACTTTACATCAGAGGTTAAGAATGTTAGAACAGTGTTATATAGACTTACATCAGAGGTTAAGAATGTTAGAACAGTGTTATATAGACTTACATCAGAGGTTAAGAATGTTAGAACAGTGTTATATAGACTTACATCAGAGGTTAAAAATGTTAGAACAGTGTTATATAGACTTACATCAGAGGTTAAAAATGTTAGAACAGTGTTATATAGACTTACATCAGAGGTTAAAAATGTTAGAACAGTGTTATATAGACTTACATCAGAGGTTAAGAATGTTAGAACAGTGTTATATAGACTTACATCAGAGGTTAAGAATGTTAGAACAGTGTTATATAGACTTACATCAGAGGTTAAGAATGTTAGAACAGTGTTATATAGACTTACATCAGAGGTTAAGAATGTTAGAACAGTGTTATATAGACTTACATCAGAGGTTAAGAATGTTAGAACAGTGTTATATAGACTTACATCAGAGGTTAAGAATGTTAGAACAGTGTTATATAGACTTACATCAGAGGTTAAGAATGTTAGAACAGTGTTATATAGACTTACATCAGAGGTTAAGAATGTTAGAACAGTGTTATATAGACTTACATCAGAGGTTAAGAATGTTAGAACAGTGTTATATAGACTTACATCAGTGGTTAAGAATGTTAGAACAGTGTTATATAGACTTACATCAGAGGTTAAGAATGTTATAACAGTGTTATATAGACTTACATCAGAGGTTAAGAATGTTAGAACAGTGTTATAAAAACATCTAGTAATTTTACACTGTTTCTTTATAGACCAATCTCCATTACACAGTATAGCGAAGGACAACAGTCTCACAGAAACAATCAAGGTATGGTGATGTTGTAGAAGATTTGAGGGTATACAAATATCTTCAGTTAATGCCAAGGGTGTTTATTTTTTCATGTATGTAGTAATTCAGTGTTGTGAATTTGATAAGCAACAGATCTGCAGCAGAATAATCCCTGAGTTTGATTTGTTTGGTTTTTGAAATTTTCATATCCTTTCTTTATCATGTAGTTTTGTCAAATGCAATACAAAAAACATTTTGCTTTTATTCTGTTGAGAGAAAAATTTAATCACATCCGTAAATGATGAATGGTGATCAAAGCTTCTCTTCTCTTTCAGACTCTGTCTCCAGATCTGGTTGACTTTTTAACCAAATGTTTGACAGTATCAGTCAACCAGAGGTAAGGGAGATAACTGTGGTTTTATGAATGTACATACTAGGTATCATATCAGTAAATACCGGTAGTTGTGTTGTTATGCCTGAAGGTGTTTTACTTCATATGTACAAGCATTATAGAACTCTACTTGTGAAAGCTCAGTTGATGCTGGACCATTGTTTCCATTATATCAACATCAAAGTGAAATACACATTAGCCATTATGGTTAAAATCTTAATGATAGGATTTTAGTCGTAGAATACTGTTACTTTTCGATATAATTGTGACGGTAGTGAAAATTCAATAAATAAAAATTATATTATTTGTTGTTTAATTGGTGATTAATTATGTGACCTTTTTACAGACCCAGTCCTTCTGAACTACTGAAACATGACATATTTACAGAGCTCAGGTTGAAAGAGGTAAGTCTACAACATTACAGTCATAGTTGTTTACACTCATGTTTGTTCCTACAAACATAACAGATAAGACAATAAGATGAAGAAGCTGTGAATGGTCGGGTGGCGCAGTGGTAACGCACTCGCCTTTCACCTAGCCGACCGGGGTTCGATTCCTGGAACGGAAGTTAAAAGGTAAGGGGTCACCTGCCCAATCACGTGGGTTTTCCCCGGGTACTCCGATTTCCTCCCGCAATAAGACCCCTCGCACGCTTACATCCGGGCCAACAAGAGTGATTAGTATAAGTTAACATAACTTGTTTTGCAATTGTAGTAAAATTAAATTAAGTTTATATATATATGAAGAAGCTGTGAAAAAAACTGAAGGAACTGTTTATGTGAGGCATGTTGTAAAGCTTGTTACATTTGCTCTCCTAGACCTGACTTTTAATGTTTTGATGCCTGAAGTCACAGGTGATTTTTTTGTTATATTATCTTGATCAAAGTTAGTTAGAAGGATAGAGAAGTAAATTAGAATGGAGATGTTCATTTATCTGTAGGTGGAAATTTGTCAGGAATGTCTTGCAATCATAACTGTTTTGTAATGAAACTAGACGTACAGGAGACAGTTGTATCTTACTGATAACTTGCTCTGGTTTTCCCTACAGTGATCAGTTCTATCATTGTATTCAGAGTTGAGAATTTACATCCCTATATGTGATGACTGAATAGTCAGTGATGAATAGTAAGAATTACATCCCTATATGTGATGACTGTTAATAGTAGAGAATTTACATCCCTATATGTGATGACTGATAATAGCAGTGATGAATTTACATCCCTATATGTGATGACTGATAGTAGAGAATTTAATAGTATGAGAATTTACATCCCTATATGTGATGACTGATAATAGCAGAGAATTTACATCCCTATATGTGATGACTGTTAATAGTAGAGAATTTACATCCCTATATGTGATGACTGTTAATAGTAGAAAATTTACATCCCTATATGTGATGACTGATAATAGTAGAGAATTTACATCCCTATATGTGATGACTGTTAATAGCAGAGAATTTACATCCCTATATGTGATGACTGATAATAGCAGAGAATTTACATCCCTATATGTGATGACTGTTAATAGTAGAGAATTTACATCCCTATATGTGATGACTGATAATAGTAGAGAATTTACATCCCTATATGTGATGACTGTTAATAGTAGAGAATTTACATCCCTATATGTGATGACTGTTAATAGTAGAGAATTTACATCCCTATATGTGATGACTGATAATAGTATAATAGTAGAGAATTTACATCCCTATATGTGATGACTGATAATAGTAGAGAATTTACATCCCTATATGTGATGACTGATAATAGCAGAGAATTTACATCCCTATATGTGATGACTGTTAATAGTAGAGAATTTACATCCCTATATGTGATGACTGTTAATAGCAGAGAATTTACATCCCTATATGTGATGACTGATAATAGCAGAGAATTTACATCCCTATATGTGATGACTGATAATAGCAGAGAATTTACATCCCTATATGTGATGACTGTTGATAGTGTGATGACTGTTGATAGTAGAGAATTTACACCATATGTGTGATGACTGTTAATAGCAGAGAATTTACATCCCTATATGTGATGACTGTTGATAGTAGAGAATTTACATCCCTATATGTGATGACTGTTAATAGCAGAGAATTTACATCCCTATATGTGATGACTGTTAATAGCAGAGAATTTACATCCCTATATGTGATGACTGTTAATAGCAGAGAATTTACATCCCTATATGTGATGACTGTTAATAGCAGAGAATTTACATCCCTATATGTGATGACTGTTAATAGTAGAGAATTTACATCCCTATATGTGATGACTATTAATAGAAGAGAATTTACATCCCTATATGTGATGACTGATAATAGTAGAGAATTTACATCCCTATATGTGATGACTGTTGATAGTAGAGAATTTACATCCCTATATGTGATGACTGTTGATAGTAGAGAATTTACATCCCTATATGTGATGACTGTTAATAGTAGAGAATTTACATCCCTATATGTGATGACTGTTAATAGTAGAGAATTTACATCCCTATATGTGATGACTGATAATAGTAGAGAATTTACATCCCTATATGTGATGACTGTTAATAGTAGAGAATTTACATCCCTATATGTGATGACTGTTAATAGCAGAGAATTTACATCCCTATATGTGATGACTGATAATAGTAGAGAATTTACATCCCTATATGTGATGACTGATAATAGTAGAGAATTTACATCCCTATATGTGATGACTGATAATAGCAGAGAATTTACATCCCTATATGTGATGACTGTTAATAGTAGAGAATTTACATCCCTATATGTGATGACTGTTAATAGGAGAGAATTTACATCCCTATATGTGATGACTATTAATAGTAGAGAATTTACATCCCTATATGTGATGACTGATAATAGTAGAGAATTTACATCCCTATATGTGATGACTGTTAATAGTAGAGAATTTACATCCCTATATGTGATGATGTGATGACTGTTAATAGAGAGAATTTACATCCCTATATGTGATGACTGATAATAGTAGAGAATTTACATCCCTATATGTGATGACTGATAATAGTAGAGAATTTACATCCCTATATGTGATGACTGTTAATAGTAGAGAATTTACATCCCTATATGTGATGACTGTTGATAGTAGAGAATTTACATCCCTATATGTGATGACTGATAATAGTAGAGAATTTACATCCCTATATGTGATGACTGTTGATAGTAGAGAATTTACATCCCTATATGTGATGACTGTTGATAGTAGAGAATTTACATCCCTATATGTGATGACTGTTGATAGTAGAGAATTTACATCCCTATATGTGATGACTGTTAATAGTAGAGAATTTACATCCCTATATGTGATGACTATTAATAGTAGAAAATTTACATCCCTATATGTGATGACTGATAATAGCAGAGAATTTACATCCCTATATGTGATGACTGTTAATAGTAGAGAATTTACATCCCTATATGTGATGACTGATAATAGTAGAGAATTTACATCCCTATATGTGATGACTGATAATAGCAGAGAATTTACATCCCTATATGTGATGACTGTTAATAGTAGAAAATTTACATCCCTATATGTGATGACTGATAATAGCAGAGAATTTACATCCCTATATGTGATGACTGTTAATAGTAGAGAATTTACATCCCTATATGTGATGACTGATAATAGTAGAGAATTTACATCCCTATATGTGATGACTGTTGATAGTAGAGAATTTACATCCCTATATGTGATGACTGATAATAGCAGAGAATTTACATCCCTATATGTGATGACTGTTAATAGTAGAGAATTTACATCCCTATATGTGATGACTGTTAATAGCAGAGAATTTACATCCCTATATGTGATGACTGATAATAGTAGAGAATTTACATCCCTATATGTGATGACTGATAATAGTAGAGAATTTACATCCCTATATGTGATGACTGTTAATAGTAGAGAATTTACATCCCTATATGTGATGACTGATAATAGTAGAGAATTTACATCCCTATATGTGATGACTGTTAATAGTAGAGAATTTACATCCCTATATGTGATGACTGATAATAGTAGAGAATTTACATCCCTATATGTGATGACTGTTAATAGTAGAGAATTTACATCCCTATATGTGATGACTGTTAATAGTAGAGAATTTACATCCCTATATGTGATGACTGATAATAGCAGAGAATTTACATCCCTATATGTGATGACTGATAATAGCAGAGAATTTACATCCCTATATGTGATGACTGTTAATAGTAGAGAATTTACATCCCTATATGTGATGACTGTTAATAGCAGAGAATTTACATCCCTATATGTGATGACTGATAATAGCAGAGAATTTACATCCCTATATGTGATGACTATTAATAGTAGAAAATTTACATCCCTATATGTGATGACTGATAATAGTAGAGAATTTACATCCCTATATGTGATGACTGTTAATAGTAGAGAATTTACATCCCTATATGTGATGACTATTAATAGTAGAGAATTTACATCCCTATATGTGATGACTGATAATAGCAGAGAATTTACATCCCTATATGTGATGACTATTAATAGTAGAGAATTTACATCCCTATATGTGATGACTGATAATAGCAGAGAATTTACATCCCTATATGTGATGACTATTAATAGAAGAGAATTTACACCATATGTGTGATGACTGTTGATAGTAGAGAATTTACATCCCTATATGTGATGACTGATAATAGTAGAGAATTTACATCCCTATATGTGATGACTGTTAATAGTAGAGAATTTACATCCCTATATGTGATGACTGATTAATAGACTTTACATCCCTATATGTGATGAATAGTAGAGAATTTACATCCCTATATGTGATGACTGATTAATAGTAGAGAATTTACATCCCTATATGTGATGACTGATAATAGTAGAGAATTTACATCCCTATATGTGATGATGACTATATGTGATGACTGTTAATAATAGTGATGACTGTTAATAGTAGAGAATTTACATCCCTATATGTTTACATCCCTATATGTGATGACTGTTAATAGCAGAGAATTTACATCCCTATATGTGATGACTGTTAATAGTAGAAAATTTACATCCCTATATGTGATGACTGATAAAAGCAGAGAATTTACATCCCTATATGTGATGACTGTTAATAGCAGAGAATTTACATCCCTATATGTGATGACTGTTAATAGTAGAGAATTTACATCCCTATATGTGATGACTGTTAATAGTAGAGAATTTACATCCCTATATGTGATGACTGATAATAGTAGAGAATTTACATCCCTATATGTGATGACTGATAATAGTAGAAGAATTTACATCCCTATATGTGATGACTGATAATAGTAGAGAATTTACATCCCTATATGTGATGACTGATAATAGTAGAGAATTTACATCCCTATATGTGATGACTGTTAATAGTAGAGAATTTACATCCCTATATGTGATGACTGATAATAGTAGAGAATTTACATCCCTATATGTGATGACTGATAATAGTAGAGAATTTACACCATATGTGTGATGACTGATAATAGTAGAGAATTTACATCCCTATATGTGATGACTAGAGAATTTACATCCCTATATGTGATGACTGATAATAGCAGAGAATTTACATCCCTATATGTGATGACTATTAATAGTAGAGAATTTACATCCCTATATGTGATGACTGATAATAGCAGAGAATTTACATCCCTATATGTGATGACTGATAATAGCAGAGAATTTACATCCCTATATGTGATGACTGATAATAGTAGAGAATTTACATCCCTATATGTGATGACTGATAATAGTAGAGAATTTACATCCCTATATGTGATGACTGATAATAGTAGAGAATTTACATCCCTATATGTGATGACTGATAATAGTAGAGAATTTACATCCCTATATGTGATGACTGATAATAGTAGAGAATTTACATCCCTATATGTGATGACTGATAATAGTAGAGAATTTACATCCCTATATGTGATGACTGATAATAGCAGAGAATTTACATCCCTATATGTGATGACTGATAATAGTAGAGAATTTACATCCCTATATGTGATGACTGTTGATAGTAGAGAATTTACATCCCTATATGTGATGACTGTGATGACTGATAATAGTAGAGAATTTACATCCCTATATGTGATGACTGATAATAGCAGAGAATTTACATCCCTATATGTGATGACTGATAATAGTAGAGAATTTACATCCCTATATGTGATGACTGATAATAGTAGAGAATTTACATCCCTATATGTGATGACTGATAATAGTAGAGAATTTACATCCCTATATGTGATGACTGATAATAGCAGAGAATTTACATCCCTATATGTGATGTGACTGATAATAGGAGATGAATTTAGCAATTTTTCTATATGTGATGACTGATGTAGCAGAGAATTTACATCCCTATCTATGGTGAAAATGACTACAGTTCAAGGTCTATATGTTATATCCCTATATGTGATGATGACCTGTTTGTAGAGGTCAGTCCTCTAGCCTCAAAGGTCAAGATGTAGAATGATCTAAGATATCATCACACTAGCTGTTAAGGAATCATTCGCTGTATTAAGTGATATTTAAGTGTACATTTATTAATGTCTGGAGTGTTTATTGTCCAGGTGAGAACTTTGACCACCTGTCATTGAGAGATATGGAGGAAGTTTACTATCTATGGAGACTTGCTGGGGGTGATCTGGAGGCTCTGCTTCGCAAGGAAGGACTCGTCAAAACAAAACCCCCAATTACACTCCTCCCCAGGTATAAAGAGTTTTTCTCAAGAAAAATCAAATTTCATTGTCCATCTACAAAAGAATTTTCTGGTTGTTGTGTTTGTTTTTAAATAAATCAAAGACATATGAATTGATACAGAGAATGAGGTGTGAGGTTCTGTTAAACATTGTGTATATCCCTCTGATCCAGCTTCTGTACCAGTGAAGGCGATGTGTTCGGACAGAGGAGGGACCGAGCAGAACTATTGGATAGTATTGTGATCACAGCATCACAGGATCAACTCAGAAACGTAACTATTGCAACAAAGTCATAGATTTTATTCATCATGCTAATGTTAGCAAGGAACTGAATTTTGTGTAGATATGAGGGACATTTGTATCCATCGTGTTTACTTTATGTCAGTGGTAACACCTTACAAATTATGTGCCATTCAGACTAAAAGATTTACAAAAAAAAATTAAAATTAAAAAGTTAAGATTTTAATTCTTGTAATTCTTCATGTTGAATGAGAAATTGAAACCTCCAGCCATACAACAAGGTCTGATGTTAAAGCTGAGATGTGACTTATATTTTTCTTCATATGATATCATGCATATGATTTACGATGACTTTTATACAGAGACTATCAGAAGTGGATGAAAAGGCCTATTATCCTCTTTTGGAAGATGAGTAAGTCTAACTTATATGTTCTAGAGGTAGGGGAGAAACAGGGTGCTGTATAGTATTATAGAAATCTATCTAAACTGATACTATAAAACGCTTTTCTTCACTGATTCCTGAGCAAATTTCATATCATGTCAGTCTGTATCACTAATACAAGAAGGGCAATCATCTGTTATATTTAGAAAGTTGATTAGATCCCTGGGGACTGGGGTATCCCTGGGGACTGGGGTGATTAGATTCCTGGGGACTGGGGCGATTAGATCCCTGGGTACTGGGGTGATTAGATCCCTGGGGTCTGGGGTGATTAGATCCCTGGGGACTGGGGTATCCCTGGGGACTGGGGTGATTAGATCCCTGGGGACTGGGGTGATTAGATCCGAGGGGACTGGGGTGATTAGATCCCTGGGGACTGGGGTGATTAGATCCGAGGGGACTGGTGTGATTAGATCCCTGGGGACTGGGGGACGGGGACTTGAACAGGAAATTTAGCTAAAATTTTGCTTTCCAATGTAGTACACCTAAATGCTTATGTGGATTTCCACCAAATTCCTTTTGAAACATTTGGGGAAGGCAGTAATTTCTCAAATGAATAGTTCATGATTGTCAGATGACCATTAAAGCGCCTCTTGTTTTTTCTGTAACCAGACAGAGCTGTATGACCAGTAGCCTACCTCTATCCCCCAGTAGTTCTGACCTGACAAATACAGCGAGCCTACCCCTGATTATAAAGGAGAAAGATGTCGAGTATCAGGTAGATATATTTTTCATTTCTAAATGTACCACAAAATGGAGGTTTCTGATTGGTCAAAATTGAATTTCTGAAAATTAATATATAAGAGTAACAAGATTATACCTATGATGAAATGGATTGTCTCCAAGCTTTTCTTAAAATTAGAAATAACTGGGCGATTTTCTTTATTCATGTTTTTGTGCCATTATCCATAGCTTATATAGTATATAGTAAGGAGATGGACAAAGGAATAAAACATGTCTACTAACAGTATATGTAAACCATGTAGAAACATGTCAGAGAGAATGATTACTTAACAAATGTTTGCTGTAGATGACCTTGACATTCCACCTGACCTTGGTCATGAATTTGGAACATTATATATATATACATCTATATACATGTATGCATGTTTAAATGTTTTCAACTTACTATTCTCACTGAATAGTTTCACCGAGTTATTCTGTATGAACGACTCCTAAAAGCTTACCCCTACAAGAGAGCTCACATTTGGAAGGAGGCACGTGTGGACATTCCTCCATTGGTCAGGGCACATGTTTGGGCAGCTCTCCTAGAAGTTGAGGTAGGTTTACAAATGCTTTGCCAGTGATCAGTAGTTTAAATTTTCAGTGATGCTGTGAGATCCTGTAGAGGAGGAGATTGGTTGCACTTTGGTAATGCACTGATTCACCAAGACTTCTAGGGTTGATTCCCTGAATCGACAGGAAATGATCTGGCCCCACTCGTATAAAACATCTCAACTTGAGATTTCCTCAAGTCGAGATTTTCCTCAGCTGATATCTCCTCAAAATCGGCTTGTGTAAAATTTTCTCGAGGAACAGGAGGAAGTCCTCGGCTAGGATGTCCTTGAGGAATTTTCATGCAAGATATTTTCAAGGAGATATTAGCTGAGGAAAATCTGGGCTTGAGGAAATCTGAAGTTGAGATGTTTTATACAAGTGGGGCCTGGTCACCTAGGTTTTACCCAGCTACCAGTTTCCTTCCATAGTAAAACCCCTTACACACTTCAGTAGGTATCAATTTTTATTTTTTCACAACAATGGTTATTTCAACTTATACTAATCACTCATTTTTGCCCAGATGTAAGCATGCGAGAGGTCTTATTGTGGGAGTAAACTTAAGTACACGGGGAAAGGAAGGTGACCCCTTACCTTTTCATGTCTGTTCAGGGAATCGAACCCCAGACGACTAGGTGACCACACACTTCAGTGCTGACTAACAAATGTGATTAGTCAAAGTGAGATGATTTCTTTCAGAATTGTTATAAAATAAATAAAGTTTATATTTAAAGAGGAGGGGGAGGTTTAATGGATATGTCAGTCATGTTGACAGCTCTTTTAAAGGTGGAGGTAGGTTTATGTCTCTGTAAGTGATGTGTATGACACTTCTGAAGGTGGAGGTAGGTTTATGTCTCTGTAAGTGATGTGTATGACACTTCTGAAGGTGGAGGTAGGTTTATGTCTCTGTAAGTGATGTGTATGACACTTCTGAAGGTGGAGGTAGGTTTATGACTGTGTAAGTGATGTGTATGACACTTTTGAAGGTGGAGGTAGGTTTATGTCTTTGTATGTGATGTGTATGACACTTCTGAAGGTGGTGGTAGGCTTATGTCTCTGTAAGTGATGTGTATGACACTTCTGAAGGTGGAGGTAGGTTTATGTCTCTGTAAGTGATGTATATGACACTTCTGAAGGTGGAGGTAGGTTTATGTCTCTGTAAGTGATGTGTATGACACTTCTGAAGGTGGTGGTAGGTTTATGTCTCTGTAAGTGATGTGTATGACACTTCTGAAGGTGGTGGTAGGTTTATGTCTCTGTAAGTGATGTGTATGACACTTCTGAAGGTGGAGGTAGGCTTATGTCTCTGTAAGTGATGTGTATGACACTTCTGAAGGTGGTGGTAGGTTTATGTCTCTGTAAGTGATGTGTATGACACTTCTGAAGGTGGAGGTAGGTTTATGTCTCTGTAAGTGATGTGTATGACACTTCTGAAGGTGGAGGTAGGTTTATGTCTCTGTAAGTGATGTATATGACACTTCTGAAGGTGGAGGTAGGTTTATGTCTCTGTAAGTGATGTATATGACACTTCTGAAGGTGGAGGTAGGTTTATGTCTCTGTAAGTGATGTGTATGACACTTCTGAAGGTGGAGGTAGGTTTATGTCTCTGTAAGTGATGTGTATGACACTTCTGAAGGTGGTGGTAGGTTTATGTCTCTGTAAGTGATGTGTATGACACTTCTGAAGGTGGTGGTAGGCTTATGTCTCTGTAAGTGATGTGTATGACACTTCTGAAGGTGGAGGTAGGTTTATGTCTCTGTAAGTGATGTGTATGACACTTCTGAAGGTGGAGGTAGGTTTATGTCTCTGTAAGTGATGTGTATGACACTTCTGAAGGTGGAGGTAGGTTTATGTCTCTGTAAGTGATGTGTATGACACTTCTGAAGGTGGAGGTAGGTTTATGTCTCTGTAAGTGATGTGTATGACACTTCTGAAGGTGGAGGTAGGTTTATGTCTCTGTAAGTGATGTGTATGACACTTCTGAAGGTGGTGTTAGGTGTTTTCCTCTGTAAGTGATGTGTGTGACACTTCTGAAGGTGGTGGTAGGTTTATGTCTCTGTAAGTGATGTGTATGACACTTCTGTAAGTGATGTGTATGACACTGAAGGTGGAGGTAGGTTTATGTCTCTGTAAGTGATGTGTATGACACTTCTGAAGGTGGAGGTAGGTTTATGTCTCTGTAAGTGATGTGTATGACACTTCTGAAGGTGGAGGTAGGTTTATGTCTCTGTAAGTGATGTGTATGACACTTCTGAAGGTGGTGGTAGGTTTATGTCTGTGTAAGTGATGTGTATGACACTTCTGAAGGTGGTGGTAGGTTTATGTCTCTGTAAGTGATGTGTATGACACTTCTGAAGGTGGTGGTAGGTTTATGTCTCTGTAAGTGATGTATATGACACTTCTGAAGGTGGAGGTAGGTTTATGTCTCTGTAAGTGATGTGTATGACACTTCTGAAGGTGGTGGTAGATTAAGCCATCTTCTAAGACTCTGACATTAACTTCTTATTATGTGTATGATTTTAGGGAGATATTGAAGGATTGTACAACAGCATTGATAAAGACACAGTCACATCCACAGATAGACAGGTAAGTTGATGTCATAGTTAAAGGTGCCCACATTTACCGTACTTAAAGGATGAATTTTATTTATTTTGTGTCCTGATGAAGACCACATAAGTTTGGGCGAAACCAGTTGACACATCAATAAATGTCTTAAAGCTTACCTGGAACTTGTTGCGATTGATAACTGTCTTTGATTGCCCCTATTCCTTAGTCGCCCTACATACCAGGCTAGGTATCCAAGGAAGGGTATATCTGGAGCACTGTACACCTACACTAGATGTCACGGCATTGGCTCTACCCTCTCCCCCCCACACCTCCCCAATAGATTGATATGCTGTATAAACAAATGTAGCACATCATTGTCTGGAAGGGATCACCTCATCAGACTTTGTTTTACCCTAACATGTTATACGTTTAGTAATTGACATGCACATGATGTTACAACAGCAGAATTGAAAACATTCTATGTAAAAAGGAATTGCATGTGCAGCTCAAATAAGAGACATAGGAAAATTTATGATTTCAAATTTTGCAATTTTGATAGCATCACTAAATTAGCAAGAAATAGATACTCACAAAAACTCCTACTCACAAAAATACCCTCTCACAAAAATACCTACTCACAAAAATACCTCCTCACAAAAATACCCTCTCATAAAAACACTTACTCACAAAAATACCAACTTACAAAAATACCCTCTCATAAAAATACCCTCACAAATATACCTGCTCACAAAAATACCTTCTCACAAAAATACCTCGTTACAAAAATACCTACTTACAAAATACCTCCTCACAAAAAAATAATTACAAAAATATCTGCTCACAAAAATACTGCTCACAAAAATATCTTCTCACAAAAATGCCTGTTGTTGAGTATATGATGTTACTGTATCGGGAGGTAGCTGATTTTACCAGTGTGTAGACAAGTTATCTTGCTCTACCTTCTCTAGATTGAAGTGGATATTCCACGATGTCACCAGTATCATGAGCTGCTGTCGTCTCCCACAGCACATGTCAAGTTTAAACGTGTGCTAAAGGCGTGGGTGGTGAGTCACCCTGAGTATGTGTACTGGCAGGGTTTGGACAGTCTTTGTGCTCCCTTCCTCGCCCTAAACTTCACAAATGAAGGTAACAACACCAATCATTTATTCTCTTACATACCAATATTACTCTTGAAGTTAAATCTTGGAATTAAATTCAGCAAATATGCTAATTAGAAAAGAAATTGACAGATATTGAAAATCTGATAACTCAACTCTTCCACTTCAAAAACTTCATAACTTGGTTGAATAATGATTGTTTACTGGGGTTTACTTAAATCATGTTCCAGTGATGTTCTTGGTGAATTGATGGTATTTTGTATGGAGAGAAATGCTATGAAATTAAAATATTGTAACTTCTTTATTCCAGCCCTAGCATATGCCTGTTTAACTGCTTTCATTCCTAAATATCTCCACAAAATATTTTTGAAAGATAATTCTCAGGTAATCCAAGGTAAGTGATCTTTATTTGATATCAGATTTATACTTTAATGTTTTTAGACATTAAATATTATACAATTTACACTGTCAGGCTTCAATACAAGAAAGTTAAGAAGTAATGATAAGTGATGCTTATATCTACTGTCTTATTGATTTAGAATTTTTTTTTCTAGTAACCTGTAATATGATCATTAAAATGTTACTGTGTATAAACTTAAGTGGTATTAACAGCATACCTGTAATAATTCTAAAGTGGAGTGATATTAAGAGGATACCTGTAATAATGTTACATTAAGTGGAGTGATATTAAGAGGATACCTGTAATAATGTTACATTAAGTGGAGTGATATTAAGAGGATATATCTAATAATGTTACATAAAGTGAAGTGATATTCAGAGGATATATGTAATAATGTTACATAAAGTGGAGTGATATTAAGAGGATATATGTAATAATGTTACATAAAGAGGAGTGAAATTCAGAGGATAACTGCAATAATGTTACATAAAGTGAAGTGATATTCAGAGGATATATGTAATAATGTTACATAAAGTGGAGTGATATTAAGAGGGTAACTATAAGTGAAATTCAGAGGATAACTGCAATAATGTTACATAAAGTGAAGTGATATTCAGAGGATATATGTAATAATGTTACATAAAGTGATATTAAGAGGATACATGTTATAATGGTACATAAAGAGGAGTGATATTAAGAGGATACCTGTAATAATGTTACATAAAGTAAAATGATATCAAAAGGATACATGTGATAATGTTACATAACGTGGAATGTTATTAAGAGGATATATGTAATAATGTTACATTAAGTGGAGTGATATTAAGAGGATGCATGTGATAATGTTACATTATATGGAATGATATTAAGAGGATAGTATCAAGAAACACACAGATTCTAATGCAGTTGGATTTCTTAACAGAATATCTGGCCGTGTTCAGTCATCTTATAGCATTCCATGATCCTGAGCTTAGCAATCACCTGGATGGAATTGGCTTTATCCCAGACGTAAGTCTAATTAGCATTCATTATAAACATCCTGTTTATAAGTTTGTCATCAAGAGGAGTGAAAAATCACCATTCACTGAGTGGGTTATATACAGTGTATGTTCCTGTTGTGGCACTGAGTGGGTTATATACAGTGTATGTTCCTGTTGTGGCACTGAGTGGGTTATATACAGTGTATGTTCCCGTTGTGGCACTGAGTGGGTTATATACAGTGTATGTTCCCGGTGTGGCACTGAGTGGGTTATATACAGTGTATGTTCCTGTTGTGGCACTGAGTGGGTTATATACAGTGTATGTTCCTGTTGTGGCACTGAGTGGGTTATATACAGTGTATGTTCCTGTTGTGGCACTGAGTGGGTTATATACAGTGTATGTTCCTGGTGTGGCACTGAGTGGGTTATATACAGTGTATGTTCCTGTTGTGGCACTGAGTGGGTTATATACAGTGTATGTTCCTGTTGTGGCACTGAGTGGGTTATATACAGTGTATGTTCCCGTTGTGGCACTGAGTGGGTTATATACAGTGTATGTTCCCGTTGTGGCACTGAGTGGGTTATATACAGTGTATGTTCCTGTTGTGGCACTGAGTGGGTTATATACAGTGTATGTTCCTGTTGTGGCACTGAGTGGGTTATATACAGTGTATGTTCCTGTTGTGGCACTGAGTGGGTTATATACAGTGTATGTTCCTGTTGTGGCACTGAGTGGGTTATATACAGTGTATGTTCCTGTTGTGGCACTGAGTGGGTTATATACAGTGTATGTTCCTGTTGTGGCACTGAGTGGGTTATATACAGTGTATGTTCCTGTTGTGGCACTGAGTGGGTTATGTATGTTCCTGTTGTGGCACTGAGTGTACAGTGTTCCTGGTGTGGCACTGAGTGGGTTATATACAGTGTATGTTCCTGTTGTGGCACTGAGTGGGTTATATACAGTGTATGTTCCTGTTGTGGCACTGAGTGGGTTATATACAGTGTATGTTCCTGGTGTGGCACTGAGTGGGTTATATATTATAAGTTGTTTTCTGTCATTGATTTATATGGACATCTCAGTAGTCATCAGACTTTAACTGTACATATTCAGTGTAACTGTTCATATTCAGACAGACCATATTCAGACACTGTACATATTCAGACAGACCTGTAACTGTACATATTCAGACAGACCTGTAACTGTACATATTCAGACAGACCTGTAACTGTACATATTCAGACAGACCTATAACTGTCCATATTCAGACAGACCTGACATATTCAGACAGACCTGTAACTGTACATATTCAGACAGACCTGTAACTGTACATATTCAGACAGACCTGTAACTGTACATATTCAGACAGACCTGTAACTGTACATATTCAGACAGACCTGTAACTGTACATATTCAGACAGACCTGTAACTGTACATATTCAGACAGACCAGACAGACCTGTAACTGTACCTATTCAGACAGACCTGTAACTGTACATATTCAGACAGACCTGTAACTGTACATATTCAGACAGACCTGTAACTGTACATATTCAGACAGACCTGTAACTGTACATATTCAGACAGACCTGTAACTGTACATATTCAGACAGACCTGTAACTGTCCATATTCAGACAGAACTGTAACTGTCCATATTCAGACATACCAGTAACTGTACATATTCAGACAGACCTGTAACTGTACATATTCAGACAGACCTGTAACTGTACATATTCAGACAGACCTGTAACTGTACATATTCAGACTGACATGTAACTGTACCTATTCAGATAGACCTGTAACTGTACATATTCAGACAGACCTGTAACTGTACATATTCAGACAGACCTGTAACTGTACATATTCAGACAGACCTGTAACTGTACATATTCAGACAGACCTGTAACTGTACATATTCAGACAGACCTGTAACTGTACATATTCAGACAGACCTGTAACTGTACATATTCAGACAGACCTGTAACTGTACATATTCAGACAAACCTGTAAATATTCAGACAGACCTGTAACTGTACATATTCAGACAGACCTGTAACTGTACATATTCAGACAGACCTGTAACTGTACATATTCAGACAGACCTGTAACTGTACATATTCAGACAGACCTGTAACTGTACATATTCAGACAGACCTGTAACTGTACATATTCAGACAGACCTGTAACTGTACATATTCAGACAGACCTGTAACTGTACATATTCAGACAGACCTGTAACTGTACATATTCAGACCTACCTGTAACTGTTCATATTCAGACAGACCTGTAACTGTACATATTCAGACAGACCTGTAACTATACATATTCAGACCTACCTGTAACTGTACATATTCAGACAGACCTGTAACTGTACCTATTCAGACAGACCTGTAACTGTACATATTCAGACAGACCTGTAACTGTACATATTCAGACAGACCTGTAACTGTACATATTCAGACAGATTCAGACAGACCTGTAACTGTACATATTCAGACAGACCTGTAACTGTACATATTCAGACAGACCTGTAACTGTACATATTCAGACAGACCTGTAACTGTACATATTCAGACAGACCTGTAACTGTACATATTCAGACAGACCTGTAACTGTACATATTCAGACAGACCTGTAACTGTACATATTCAGACAGACCTGTAACTGTACATATTCAGACAGACCTGTAATTGTATATATTCAGACAGACCTGTAATTGTACATATTCAGACAGACCTGTAACTGTACATATTCAGACAGACCTGTAACTGTACATATTCAGACAGACCTGTAACTGTACATATTCAGACAGACCTGTAACTGTACATATTCAGACAGACCTGTAATTGTACATATTCAGACAGACCTATAACTGTACATATTCAGACAGACTTGTAATTGTACATATTCAGACAGACCTGTAACTGTACATATTCAGACAGACCTGTAACTGTACATATTCAGACAGACCTGTAATTGTACATATTCAGACAGACCTGTAACTGTACATATTCAGACAGACCTGTAACTGTACATATTCAGACAGACCTGTAACTGTACATATTCAGACAGACCTGTAACTGTACATATTCAGACAGACCTGTAACTGTACATATTCAGACAGACCTGTAACTGTACATATTCAGACAGACCTGTAACTGTACATATTCAGACAGACCTGTAACTGTCCATATTGTGTATTGTGACTACACCTGCCAGGTGAGGTCAGTGATTGGCTGCTCATATTCTTTGTGGTATTCCTTACATCTGAAATTACCCTGAGGATGTGGACATGATGAGTGTCCATTATTAGTATATATTCATGTATTTTATGACCTATGCTGTGAGTGCTCTGATATCTACCTATTTGTCACACACAGAGATAGACATCCAGAGGTGTGTCCAAGACTCGATCAAGATTTTCTGTAGCACGCCAAAAAGTGCCACCTACCGCCAACATGCAAGACCTTCTAAAAAAGTACAAAAGGAAGAAAGTCGACCAAACCTATCCTACTACTCACGTGATTACAATGACCAGCCGTCTACAGATCTGGTAATTAAACCTTGTTATATACAGTGACCAGCCGTCTACAGATCTGGTAATTAAACCTTGTTATATACAGTGACCAGCCGTCTACAGATCTGGTAATTAAAGCTTGTTATATACAGTGACCAGCCGTCTACAGATCTGGTAATTAAAGCATGTTATATACAGTGACCAGCCGTCTACAGATCTGGTAATTAAAGCTTGTTATATACAGTGACCAGCCGTCTACAGATCTGGTAATTAAAGCTTGTTATATACAGTGACCAGCCGTCTACAGATCTGGTAATTAAAGCTTGTTATATACAGTGACCAGCCGTCTACAGATCTGGTAATTAAAGCTTGTTATATACAATGACCAGCCATATACAGATCTGGTAATTTAACCTTGTTATATACAATTTTCATGTCTATCATCATTAGTATTCCTCCACATGTTAAAAAAAAAGGAGGAAAATTGTTTGCTTTTTCACATCTTTATATAATCAATTTGAATTGATCATTGATTATGAAAAATTATCAGGTTTTTTTTATATTTTATCCAGAAAACGCACAAAAATTATGTAAATCTGAGAGAACAGCCGTAATGCTGGCACAAGGTTGAAAAACATTTTTTGTAAATATTTCACAATAATTTAAGGTTTTATTTACAGTTTTATAAATACTCTCACCTCCAACCAGGTACACAAGATACCTTATACTTAATGAGTGTCAAAAGTGACAAACTCTAGCATTACGTCCCTGATTGATATCGCTCCTGTATGATTTAGTCTATGGAACCAATTCCAATTGAGGACTTGAAGAGGGAGAAGGTGCCTAGAATTTCTGCTGAAGATCTGATTGAATTAGGGGAGTTGACGGGGCCAGCTCATAGTAAAAGTCCGACGAAGCGTAAACAGAACAGCAAGCCTATGTTACTGGTGGTGGATGTTCGTGGTGAGGATGAGTATCCTTTCAAATCATCAACAAAAAATGTTCAGTTGTTAATTTTGTCGATCATTGCAGACTAGTCAAAGTGATGTTTTACAGTGTGATATAAAGGGCAGACTTCATTTATACATTTATATACCTGATAAATAATTCTAGAATAATGTAAGAGAGATGAGTGAGAGTTTTACATGAAAAATGTTTAATTGTATAATTCCCTATATTGAGGATGTGACGAAGATTCTCAAGGAGTCAAGGGAGAAAACTCCACAAGTAGTGATGTATTGTACAATCTAAAACTCCTTAACCCAGCTCCAGATTCAATAAAGGTACTGTGGAGAAGAGTATCAACATTCCATTCCATTCTGCCTTCTCACCTGAGGGAGACCTCAACCCATGTCCTGCTGTCATAACCTTGACCTCAAGCAGGTCACAGGTCAAGGTCATTGTAGGCAGTAGAGGGAAGAATGCTGTAAATGTAAGTCTTGTTAAGAAGTAGTGTTATACATCTTCAAAGTTTAACATGGATGTGAAAAAAATGCCATAATAAACTGACACCCAGGGGCTATCAACACAGAAAATTTGACAAAGTTTAACATTGATGTGAAAAAATTGCCATAATAAAACTGACCCCAGGCCCTCTCCACACAGAAAATTTCACAAAGTGTAACATTGATGTGAAAAAATTGCCAGAATTATACTGACACCCAGGCCCTCTCCACACAGAAAATTTCACAAAGTGTAACATTGATGTGAAAAATTGCCAGAATTATACTGACCCCCAAGGGCCTCTCCACACAGAAAATTTCACAAAGTTTAACATTGATGTGTAAAAATTGCCAGAATTATACTGACCCCCAAGGGCCTCTCCACACAGAAAATTTCACAAAGTTTAACATTGATGTGTAAAAATTGCCATAATTATACTGACACCCAGGACCTCTCCACACTTAAAATTTCACAAATGCTGCCTCCAATACATCCTTACTCCTTGAAAAAGATGGAAACTGAAGTTTATCGTGAACATAGTGTACTATAGTGACTTCAGACTGAAAATGTTTGATATATGTGTAAAATAGCTATGCTTGAAGAAATTGAAAATGCAATGTACAAAAATGTACTTATCTGAACTGTAATCTTCTCTCTTTCAGTTCGCAAATGAGATTGTACGCCTTGGATTTTCTAAAGTCTGTGTCCTTCATAAAGGCATTGATGTCCTACGACAAACAGGGTTACTGATGCTTCCGCCAGCAGATATCTGACACCATTATTAGATCTCAGAAACTCGTAGTCATGACGATTCCTATAAAGTGTAGCGACAGTAATACTCTAGCATCACTGGGTTTACTGACCTTGTAATCTCCTTGTAATTAATGGTGGCTACCTCACTGAACAACATATGGGAGGTCCATTGCAGAGCAATTAGGTTAAAGGGTCTTGTCCAAGGACACAACCAAGTCAGCACAGACTGTTGTATTTCTCAGCTTCCCAAGAAATAATACCACTTAGGGTAGGGATCGTCAAACCACACACATCATATTTTCACCTGAGGTTGTAAAAGAGAGCACAACTGATGGACCTATCACAGCCCCTTCAAACTAAATGCACAAACATTTGTTAATAGTTATTGCCATATATATAGGATCAAAATTGAGTTTTGATTTCATATGAAATTTTATGATATAAGTCTTAGAATTTTTTTTTTTTAAAAGTCCAGACAAGCAAGAATTTTTGAGACAAGATTCAAAACTTCTTGTATAAAATGGAAACAAATTTACGATAATTTTTATCACATAAATCAGAAAAGGTAAATTTTGATTAAAAGTGAAAATGTGGAGAATTAAATCAAACAAGGGCAGCCATTTTCTTGCATTTTCAATCCATGATGCAACATCGTTGTCTGTATTATGACATCACAATTGATTTTGGACTGTGGCAGCCAATGATAATGACCTAGGATGTATTACTCTAGTGACAGATACACACATACCAGGAGAGAATTCACACAATGACAGCCAAGTTATGTGATAAATATCATGTATATAGCTGAATTACTGTTCAAACTATCACCACTATCTCTGCATATTGTCTATCATCTTTTGTGATACTCTGATTGTTTCACATTTGCCAGCTTCATATGGATTTTGATCAGAAATTGAGGGCAGGCTTGTCATAGGCCATCCCTCAGCATATAAATTCTGTAGATATTTACCAGCACTCTGTACCTATCTACTAGTAATTATGCAAATTATCATTCAATAGTATTTTACTGTCTCAGTTCTGTAGATACAGACGGTACACAGTATATAACATCTGGGTGTTTTACTGTCTCAGTTCTGTAGATACAGACGGTACACAGTATGTAACATCTGGGTGTTTTACTGTCTCGGTTCTGTAGATACAGACGGTACACAGTATGTAACATCTGGGTGTTTTACTGTCTCGGTTCTGTAGATACAGACGGTACACAGTATGTAACGTCTGGGTGTTTTACTGTCTCGGTTCTGTAGATACAGACGGTACACAGTATGTAACATCGGAGTATTTTTCTTCAATGAAATCCTGAACTGTTTTGTTGATTACTATTTATAACTTCAGCCTACAGATTGTATGTCATGAATTTTTGCACTACATTATATAATGGGAGACAAAAATGACATAGCAGAACAGGTACTGCATTTACAGTACTATAACATCATATTCATTCTCATTTCTGTAAAGATTTGGTTTGGTAGGTCAAATTTCCACAATTTTACAGGTATAAAAAGAGGATGTATTTTTATTATGGAAACAACTTGTTTTAATTTCATGTTGTCTATATTTCATGAATTTATTCCTTCAGAAAATAGCACCATGTACAGAATGTAGAGTATCATCATTTCCAGTGGATCCCTTTACTTCCTGTTTATATATCTAAATATTATGTGGCGAATCCTTCTAAATAATGTGCAATATGATATCACGGAAGGTAATACGTTTAATATTACTTCTTTGTTTACTATGGCATGACAGTATAAATGTATATTGTGTGATGTATGTACTGATGCCAAATCCTTTGTTTCTATGGTAACCAGTAATCATGAAATCATCTCACGGAGGCAGGTCTTGCCCAATTGAATTCTAGTCACAAAGTTCAATGTTTCCAACATTACTTTGATCTTCAAAGGCCATGGACACCACAGATATCTACTAGACAGAGTAACATCATGGACATCATACTGTGGGTATCTACTAGACAGAGTAACATCATACTGTGGGTATCTACTAGACAGAGTAACATCATACTGTGGGTATCTACTAGACAGAGTAACATCATGGACATCATACTGTGGGTATCTACTAGACAGAGTAACATCATGGACATCATACTGTGGGTATCTACTAGACAGAGTAACATCATACTGTGGGTATCTACTAGACAGAGTAACATCATGGACATCATACTGTGGGTATCTACTAGACAGTAACATCATACTGTGGGTATCTACTAGACAGAGTGACATCATACTGTGGGTATCTACTAGACAGAGTAACATCATACTGTGGGTATCTACTAGACAGAGTAACATCATGGACATCATACTGTGGGTATCTACTAGACAGAGTAACATCATACTGTGGGTATCTACTAGACAGAGTAACATCATGGCCATTTTAATTTGTAATGACATGTAAAACAAAAAAAGAATAAATGCTAGTTGTTTATCACAATGATTCTGTTGTTATTTTTTATTATAATAATAAAATGAGATCGGTTAACCAACTGGAATTACCAGGCATCTGAAAGTTTGTAATATATATATATGGCTGGAAATTTTTGAAGATTGTCAAGTTCATATGTATATTCTGGACTGTGTTACTATTCGAATGTATTGAAACATTTCATGCTAGTTTTGCAAACCTCAGGGATTAAATGTCAACAAGCAATAACAACAACAATATCAAAGACTGCCTTAGACACATAATTATTATTGATATTATGACATTCTTAACGGCCTGCAACACATAAAAGGTCATTAGGGTCAAAGGAAATAACATTAAACAAAGCAAAAGGTAAAAGACAAATGCTAAAAATCTTAAATGGGTATGTTAACACAAAAAATTAAAATGGTAAGTCATAGTCTATTATATAGACCAACATCTTTCAATTTTAGAGGTAGATACAGTAGAGCCAAGCCAGGGATACCACATCACTGACAAGTTCTAGAAGGACGAAACGGCTGTATGATATATCATACGGCCGTTTCGTCCTTCTAGAACTTGTCGGTGATGCTACATCATACAGCTGATTCGTCCTTCTAAGACTTGTCAGTGATGCTAAGGGTCTAAAAGTTTGAAGCTCATGGACCAATAGTTGACAGTATAAATAATTCAATGTGAATTTAAGTCCAGTGACTGCGGAGGAATAACCACTTTAACAAATAAAAACAGGACCAGTGTATCAGCATTATTACATACATGATTTTAATCACTTTAAATATTTTGTTACAAATATATATACAATATCACCAGAGTGTATACTTATATCAATATCAGGGTCACCTGACTCACAGTTATGCTGTTCTAGCTAGGTTTGATGCGTATTTTTCTGAAAGTCTTAAAAGGAGTACTGTACAATCAGGTGAAGTGACTGACCAAGCCATCAAGACTTCAGCACCATGTACTTGATGTAAACAATTCACACCAAAAGTTAAAATAGAAAAAATCACATGCTGCTTCAGTGTATCTCAGGATGATTAACAACAAATGCTGGTCAAACATTGAAGGAAATTAAGATAATCGTCATCAATCTGTAAAAAGATTCCTAGGTCCTTTCACTGTTTAGATCTCATGACTTCTACATGTAGATGGGTGTTTTCTAGTTCAGTATCATGATTTACTGATATAACTTATAAACTAATCTGTAGATAATTATACCACAGACAACCAACCAGAGGGCGGAGCTGACAGTGACTCATCTCCCACTTATGTAACTTTACATCTTTGTGAGGCACAGAAATCTGACTGAAATAATCAATCTTACGGAAAATCATTTGCACATCAAAACTGACATAAGTAATCACTGTTTTCCCACAGTTTGCTGTGAATATGTTGCTGTTTCCCCGTCTGATGTGAATATTTTGCGTTGCTTAGCAGCAGAAGAAGCGAGGGTTAGGACGTTGCTGTAGCATACACTTGTGAATATTTCGGCTGTTCTGACATGTTCCTCTGTTTCAGTTTCTTGGCCCATTGTGATTTGTCTCGAGTCTGTAACACAATAAATCCGAATAAGATTAAGTTTGATCTTTGACCTTTTTAACCTAAACCATTTATGAGATATATCCTTATGACCAAGCTGGTCAAACAATATGTACAAATACTGATAACTTCGATATAAGTACTGATAACTAGGGTACAAGTACTGATAACTTGGGTACAAGTATTGATAACTAGGATACAAGTATTGATAACTAGGATACAAGTATTGATAACTTGGGTACAAGTATTGATAACTAGGGTACAAGTACTGATAACTTGAGAACAAGTACTGATAACTTGGATATAAGTACTGTTAACTAGGGTACAAGTATTGATAACTAGGGTACAAGTATTGATAACTAGGATACAAGTATTGATAACTTGGATATAAGTACTGATAACTTGGGTACAAGTACTGATAACTAGGGTACAAGTATTGAAAACTTGGGTACAAGTATTGATAACTAGGGTACAAGTATTGATTACTAGGGTACGAGTACTGATAACTTGGGTACAAGTATTGATAACCCTGTTATATTACTCATATTCTACATTTCTCATTTACAGCATCGAGGTAGACCCAGACAGTATAATCTAGCTCTTAGGATATAGCAGAAAGAGTGTAATCCAATCCCTGTGATTTTCCATTCTGTTTTACAACCTTAGGTAGACTTTTTATCTTAGCTAAATATGGTGTTATTTTCTAAAAAAAAAAAAAGAGAGAGAGAGAGAGAAAGTTAAGAATGTCTTCCCAATTTCATTGTTGCAGACAACATATCCCGGGACTGAGGATTAATCTTATCAACATAAATCCAGGATTAAGTATCACAATCCTAGCTTAATGATGTATTACCAGTGAAATAGATCCAGGCTTGAGAATATTAGGGTCATCCTGCGGCTCAAACGTGTTATGCGGAGCATGGACAATTGAACTTTTTGGCTTTACAGTGTCCTGTGGGACAACAGATGTTTTCTTGGTTCCTGTTTGATGTATTGATAAGTTCATCACAACTTGCTTCATAACAGACATTTCCTGAAAAGAACAATACCAATGATTAAATCCTAAATCAACTTGTTGGCAGCAAAGTAAAGGAGATCAAATAAAGGTAGGACTGAGGGAGCTACACAAACTCACACTATTCTATGTAGGAGATATGTTGACAAAACAACATGTATTCTACAATTCATTAATTTTTATTTCTCTGAAAGAGCCTTAATTTATAAACTTTGTGAATCACAAACCTCTTTCTGGTTCAAAAGTCGTTCCAAATCTAGAGACATTTGGTTTTTTGTCCTCACAATATCTTCTCTCTCCTTTTCCAAAGCTCTGAAAAAGATATAAAGTAGATATACTTCTACATTCCCAGTCTGACCTGTTTAAAATTGACTGTAGGCCATCAACATTGAGGTCCCATCTCCTTGTAGTTGCTGGTGACTTCATCATTGAACAACGTAATGAAGGCCCATCTTATGTAGAGAAAGATAAAACCACAAAAGCACAGACAAGTATGTTTTTCAGCTTCCTGAGAAACACAAACCTCCATTGGTAAGGAAAACTGAACCCAGCACAGGATATAACTATACTCAAGTGTAACTACACCACTGACAGTTTAGCAAGGGCCCCGCTATTTGACTGGAATTTCCCAATCTCCCCATTCCTCTCAGAAGAAGGAAAACATATGACTTTTTTGGTCAAAGCAAGGAGTTACTGATTTTCCTATTTATTATACCAGTGACCTTGACATTTAACCTTCGAAACTGTAAAGCAATCTTAACCTAACACTTTCAGTAAGGAAGTACTGTATGAATTTTGGTTTAGATTGGCCAAAGCAAACTTTATTTTTCACAAGGAAACTAATTTTCTATTTATGGTAACAGTGGCTTTGACCTTTGAAGCTGAAAAGCAATCCCATACAAGCACATTCAATAAGGAATTACTGTAGGAAGTTTGAGGTTAATCAGCCCAAGAAAACTCAAGTTATTGTATGGAAACAAAAATGCTGACAGATAGATGGCTGGACAGAGAGACGGTCGGACAGACACTGATGACTATAGGGCACTTACACTTTCGTGCGGGGCCCTAATTATAAAATCTGTTCTGGGCTTTATTCTGTAATCATTTACTACTTGTTTCTGTCCATACTTACTCCTTGTCATGTTCCAAACTGTTAATATATTCCTTTTGTTTCTGAAGGCTGGCATCCCTCTGCCGTATGCTCTCGATCAGATAATTATATGGCTGCTGTGCTTGGTCCAATAAAGAATTGCTATTTTTAAGCTGAAAAAAAGACATTAATTCTATGTCATTATTGATAATATTATGTTGAGTTCAAACATTAGCATTATTATACAGATAATTCTGCTACTTCAAACATCAGACCAACTATCACAAACAAATGTAATAATTACCTCCTCAGACAAACTATCACAAACAAACATGTTAATTACCTCTTCAGCCAGCTGTCTTATCACAAACAAACATGTTAATTACCTCCTCAGCCAGCTGTCTTATCACAAACAAACATGTTAATTACCTCTTCAGCCAGCTGTCTAATCACAAACAAACGTGTTAATTACCTCTTCAGCCAGCTGTCTAATCACAAACAAACATGTTAATTACCTCTTCAGCCAGCTGTCTTATCACAAACAAACGTGTTAATTACCTCTTCAGCCAGCTGTCTTATCACAAACAAACATGTTAATTACCTCCTCAGCCAGCTGTCTTATCACAAACAAACATGTTAATTACCTCCTCAGCCAGCTGTCTTATCACAAACAAACATGTTAATTACCTCTTCAGCCAGCTGTCTTATCACAAACAAACATGTTAATTACCTCCTCAGCCAGCTGTCTTATCACAAACAAACATGTTAATTACCTCCTCAGCCAGCTGTCTTATCACAAACAAACATGTTAATTACCTCCTCAGCCAGCTGTCTTATCACAAACAAACCTGTTAATTACCTCTTCAGCCAGCTGTCTAATCACAAACAAACATGTTAATTACCTCTTCAGCCAGCTGTCTAATCACAAACAAACGTGTTAATTACCCCCTCAGCCGGCTGTCTAATCACAAACAAACGTGTTAATTACCTCTACAGCCAGCTGTCTAATCACAAACAAACGTGTTAATTACCTCCTCAGCCAGCTGTCTAATCACAAACAAACGTGTTAATTACCTCCTCAGCCAGCTGTCTAATCACAAACAAACATGTTAATTACCTCCTCAGCCAGCTGTCTTATCACAAACAAACGTGTTAATTACCTCCTCAGCCAGCTGTCTTATCACAAACAAACGTGTTAATTGCCTCCTCAGCCAGCTGTCTTATCACAAACAAACGTGTTAATTACCTCCTCAGCCAGCTGTCTTATCACAAACAAACGTGTTAATTACCTCCTCAGCCAGCTGTCTTATCACAAACAAACGTGTTAATTACCTCCTCAGCCAGCTGTCTTATCACAAACGTGTTAATTACCTCCTCAGCCAGCTGTCTTATCACAAACGTGTTAATTACCTCCTCAGCCAGCTGTCTTATCTTGTTCTTTTCTCGCTCAACATCCTTTTTCAAGTTGGTGTTGATTTTTTCCAATTGCAGGACCCTCCTGGCTAGATGTACACTGAAAACACAATGATCTGAGTTTCAAATTATACCATAGAATGAACACAAACCTTCCCCCATATAAAAAAAAAACTCACCAAACAGAAATACATTGTATGGTAGACAAATAAATATCATTAATAATGTGACTATTGGGACATCATAATTGTAGAGACACTGAGGTGGTCATGGTACACTGATAAAATGACTGGTCTTTCAAAAAGACATTGCAGCTGGTGATAAACAGTTGAGATAGTTAACTATTCACAAGTGCAAGTGTCAGTTAATGTAAATAGAAGTTATCATTCACATGACAATAAAAGCCAAATTATGACAATTCAACACTTTAAAATGGAAGACCTGATGTCACCTTCACCTGTGGTTACAAACATCTGCACCAAATATACATGTGAAGAGTCTCACCTATGTAAAACGCTTATAACAAATTCTGATTTTCTCATCTGTATTTACCCAGCTATTAAACCCACCTCTGTTGCAGCCTCCTCTTCGCTGTGCTGGGCATATTAGCTCCATAACCATAGGAAAACAGCACTTTCTCAGCTTCCTGTTCATCATCCACTGGAGTGAGACAAATTACTATGTAACTACAGCTGTCTACATTCTATACAACAATCACATATAGAAGAATCACATCAAAACTAGCAGCCATCAATCTGTGGATAAACACACTGCATCATATTTACTGGGTAGTTACATTATCCTGGCAGTTCACATAACCTTCATATGACCTTGACAGTTTACATGACCTTGACAGTTAACAGTTTACATGACCTTGACAATTTACAAAACCCTGACAGTTTACTAGCCCTTGACAGTACCTTCTGCAGCCTGCATGACCACATCGTCCAGCTCCTTTTCTATTTTCTCATAAGCTATAAGTTTAGATTGTTTATCTGACATCTCTGATTCCAGCTCTAGGATGCGTTTGTCCATAGAACCCTGAAGACTGTAGTACTCCTTGGTTAATACCTATAAAACAGTACATAAACACAGTAAGACTGACTCACAAAATTTGTTTGTGCACAGATCTGCTCTAGGTTGTAGTACACATCAGACAGCAAGCTTACGAAACATACAAAATACCAAGCATGGAGTCCAGCTATATGTATGATATTAAAGAATGATGAAGAATTTGGGAGATTTGGTGAAAATCATTTGTGTTAAGCCCTCATGTGTTCAAAAGAATTACAAATCATCCATATCATAATCTGTCTATAATTAATTGTGCTTCAGAAAATAATCTAAACATTATCTCCAGTGGTTCTCTCTTTTTTAAATTATTATTTACAGACTTGTCTCGTGTTACATTTTGAATCAACATCCATCAATTCAACTACTACGTCTTAAAAGCCATTATTTATAAGCAAAAACTTCAAGTTACTACAGTTATTGCATTCAACTGATACAGTACCAGGCCACGTAAATGTCCTACTTTATCATCCCACAGCTCTAAGCTTTATTTTTCAACGAACTTCCATTACAAAAAAATATAACAAACTGCTACAAACTGTAAAAACACTATCACATACCCTAACAAAATGCACTTAATGACCTTGTATCTGGGGAAGGGAAATGACATAGGACAGCATCAGATAGTATTCAATGAATGTAAAAATAGAGGCATTTTTTTTTAGTATTAGTATTATCACATGACAACATATCACATTATTCTGCAATAAATTTTTTTTTATAAACAGGTGACTTTAACAGAGGAAATAAGAATTGATTTACTTCATTTTTCTTCTGAAGTTTCTCGACTTCCAGCTGACTCTCTGTCAGGTTTCGGACAGTCTGTTCGTGGACTAACTGTGTTCTCTCTGCTTCAAAACCCTTAATCTTCACCTCATTCTTCAGTTCTGAAAGTTGTGAATCTCCGCTCATCTGCAGCTGTCTAAATCTAGATAAAATATAATACTCTGTAATACTGGTGGATTATATAGCTACATACAATATCTGGGAACTACTTTATGTAATACTGGTGGATTATATAGCTACATACAATATCTGGGAACTACTTTATGTAATACTGGTGGATTATATAGCTACATACAATATCTGGGAACTACTTTATGTAATACTGGTGGATTATATAGCTACATACAATATCTGGGAACTACTTTATGTAATACTGGTGGATTATATAGCTACATACAATATCTGGGAACTACTTTATGTAATACTGGTGGATTATATAGCTACATACAATATCTGGGAACTACTTTATGTAATACTGGTGGATTATATAGCTACATACAATATCTGGGAACTACTTTATGTAATACTGGTGGATTATATAGCTACATACAATATCTGGGAACTACTTTATGTAATACTGGTGGATTATATAGCTACATACAATATCTGGGAACTACTTTATGTAATACTGGTGGATTATATAGCTACATACAATATCTGGGAACTACTTTATGTAATACTGGTGAATTATATAGCTACATACAATATCTGGGAACTACTTTATGTAATACTGGTGGATTATATAGCTACATACAATATCTGGGAACTACTTTATGTAATACTGGTGGATTATATAGCTACATACAATATCTGGGAACTACTTTATGTAATACTGGTGGATTATATAGCTACATACAATATCTGGGAACTACTTTATGTAATACTGGTGGATTATATAGCTACATACAATATCTGGGAACTACTTTATGTAATACTGGTGGATTATATAGCTACATACAATATTGGGGAACTACTTTATGTAATACTGGTGGATTATATAGCTACATACAATATTGGGGAACTACTTTATGTAATACTGGTGGATTATATAGCTACATACAATATTGGGGAACTACTTTATGTAATACTGGTGGATTATATAGCTACATACAATATTGGGGAACTACTTTATGTAATACTGGTGGATTATATAGCTACATACAATATTGGGGAACTACTTTATGTAATACTGGTGGATTATATAGCTACATACAATATTGGGGAACTACTTTATGTAATACTGGTGGATTATATAGCTACATACAATATTGGGGAACTACTTTATGTAATACTGGTGGATTATATAGCTACATACAATATTGGGGAACTACTTTATGTAATACTGGTGGATTATATAGCTACATACAATATCTGGGAACTACTTTATGTAATACTGGTGGATTATATAGCTACATACAATATTGGGGAACTACTTTATGTAATACAATTAAACAGGAAAATAATGACATGGCTTTACTTTATCACGAAATACTTGTATATCAATGATTTACCTGTAGAAAAGAACATTTTAATACATTGGCGATGTGTCAAAGAATGACTTAAAATTGATTTGTTGAAAACCACAAGGATACACAGGGCTCGCGCTGGCGATCGCCAATGGCGCCATTGGCGAAAGTGAAATGAGATTGGCGATTTCAAATTTCTATTGGCGAAAATGCAGATTACAGACATTTCGAGTCACCGATGATTGTAGAGAAAAATCACTGGCGTTTAACTTATTTGTAACGATTGACACAGGTAAATTTTGCTCCGACATCGTTGTGTACTACACGGTCACGGCTGACTGACTCCCGCAGCTGGGGCAATGTCAGCTATCGGAACTCTTTTGTGTTTTGACAGAAACGTTTACCTGTCTAAATAGCAACACGCCTGTAATGAAAATCGCCAATTATCCAATGATGTCTCCATTGTCTCAATCCGAGATAGCCTCTGCCGTGAACAATAAGGTAAGTTGGCTGAAGGAAAGATGTTGTTTTATCGGGAATTGGCTTACGGTAGGTCGATCATTAGGTGTGTCGATGTCGTTAATTGGGCACAGGTTTATGATTTCTGCAGACATAACTTAGTGAAATATTGTATTTGAAAGGGCCCGAAATGGGCTTCTTACCCTTTTTGTTGTTTTTACACTATGTTGCCAATTTTTCTTTTATATTTTTGTATATATTTTGGTCACATCAGTTTTGGCCCTTCACTGAGGATAGATCGTTAGATGAAATGGGAAAACGTAAACTCCCCTTTAGTGATAGGGATGGGAAAGTACCCAGATTGTCATCATTTGGTTTTAAGACACCATCTATTGTAAAGGAAAATGATAGTCCTGATCAAGTTACTAACAAGGACAGTAGTTCAAGAAAGTATCTAGATAGTTGGGAAATTGGCAGGCCTTGGCTAAAATATGACCCAGAGCAAAAGCTCCGTTAGAATTAGTTTCACTAATGGCTGCAGTATCATGAAGAAAGAGTGCTTGGTTAAGCATGAGAAAGGATCAGGTATATACAACTATTCATCATTTATGAACAGAAAATTATGTAAAATTAGATTAAGTAATTCAGAAATACTATACAGCCTAGAGGATGGTACAATGTAGTTACTCATTACAGCCTGCTTGGCACATGAATTAGAAAGGAATTAGGAAGTTACTGTAATAAGTATAATACTTTGATGGTGTAAAATAAGGTTCAATGTAATCCTGTATCTCTCTGCAAATGTCCAATTCTATTCTAAATTTTATTTTCAATTTTACAGATGAGAACTCTCACTCTGCTGCTTTGGCAACACAACAGCAAACTGTAGAGATGCAGAAGGCCTGTAATACATGTAAAAGTTTCATGTTTATAAGCTATTTACCATATACTGTGTTATGTTTGATGTATTGTTGTTAAAACAGTGAATAAATAATGTAATTATATAATTAGCATATGTGTTTTTATTATATGAGGGAATTAAAGGGCTCCTGGGGTGAGGGTGAGTTCCGGAATCTGTTTGCGCGCTTACAGCAAAAAAAGAAATTGGTTTGGCGAAACTGAATTTTTACCCAGAGCTAGCCCTGATACATAGTATAACATACACAAGCTATGTAAGCCATTCACTGTGTAGATAAGAGGTATATTAAGGTATATCACCACATTTCCTAGGTATGTAATGTCTTCACTTTCTACACTTACTCTGTCAAAAGGTGATCATATTTTGCAGTTGTTTCTCTCTCAGCAGCCTGAGCACGATCTCGCTCTGATATGGCCATTTCTCTTGCCTCTCTTAAATTTCTAAAAACAAAATCTTTCATCAAAGTTCTAGAACACAGTGAAAAGGCAGTCATGGTACTGAAGTAACCTGTGTCAGAAATTATCTTTAAACATCAGAAATGGATTCATTTTTTCTCTATTTTTTTTAACAAATGTTACACAGATCAATACTTGCTACATCAACATATTCAAAACTTCTATCTGGTTTAGTTAGAGCTGAGCCTGTAGAACTGTGTAATGAGAAATAAAATATCCTGATTAATCTGGGGCAAGAATTGTCATCTCAGACTAGGATCAGACAGAATAGATCTGCTTGGTGACAAAAACAGGAGTTACAACCTTAAGTTACTACTTAGCAGTTCTATTGTCACAATGAAAATACCAACACCAACTTCCTCCATCCGCAAAGTAGAAGAACAACAGTTCTTTCTATGACTAGAACACTAAAACTTGTTTCCCCAATCTGATAGTTATTGTAAGATTTCAAAAAAGAATTTAACAGAAGATGCTTAATCATGAAAATGTCAGCAGAGGACAATATATACTATTTATGGGTGGAGAAATATTTAATGTTTTATACACTATATAATGTACTGAGTACAAGAGTTTGTATATACTTTCTAGTTTCAATAATGCAAAAATCAAATGATTTATCTCTGACCTGAATCATATGCATTTCAATGTATTAATTACTCACCTATTCTCACGCTCATACATCTCTCGTGTACTTGTCCGAAGTCTGTCTATCTCCGCATTTGTCCGAGTCCTGATCTGTTCCAGTTCATCCTTCAGTTTGTTTTCATATTCTGTTTTGTATTGATCTCTGGGGAAACATAACACATTCTACTGAATTTCCAAATAACCACTTTACATGGAGTAACAATCCTTCGCTACTCTGATATGTTACATAGATTTTACTTCTTGACTAGATCTCATTTTCATTATTATATACTGAGAGCAAAAAGAAACGCAATTAGCAGAAAGTTGATATTGTAAATTAAATCTTTGACATACACCCTTGAAATTTGACAAATGTGTGCATTTGAGTTAGGTCCCTATGGTACGGTATTAAAATCACTGATGCATAACTAAACTGCGCACGTCCCTTGTGCAAAAGAATAAGAGACAAAAGCACGATATACTGTGTGCCAATCTTCAGACATATCTGTCTTGATTTCCCACATTTTATGCATAAACAGTTCACCGTAAAATGCCATGACTGTCCGAAGTTGACAGGAGTCGTGCCATTGCACTTCTTATGCAAGGTACCCCGTACAATCAGGTTGCTAATCAATTTGGAGTCCATCCATCAAACATTTGCCGTCTCATCCAAAGACTTCATGCCACTGGTAGGGTTGCAGACCGTCTCCGAAGCAGTCACCCTCATGTGACGATGCGTCAGCAGGATAGGACAATGCAACTTTCGCATCTACGCAATCGCTTTCTGGCGGCCCCAGAAACAGCAAGGAACACAATTGGGCGTCATCATGTTCCAATTGATCCAAAAACAGTGTGTACTCGACTGCGTGCCTTTGGTCTTAGACCACGGCTGCCATATTTTAGCCCACAGCATAATGCGTGGTGACGTGCCAGACGAATGCAATGGCTGAACGCACATTCCATAAGACGCTTCCCAATGCAACGTTGGAGAAGGGCCCTGTTCTCTGATGAGTCCACGTTTTCGCATTACCGGGCAGACGACCGACATCATGTCTATAGACGTACCCACAAGAATGACCGCTTTGGAGGAGGATCGGTCATGGTATGGGGAGGGATTGCGCATGGTATCAAGACTCCTCTGGTCGTTATTCAGGGAAATCTCACGGCCGTCCGCTATAGAGTTCAAGTCCTAGCGCCGCATTTGTTCCTCTAGTACAGCAGCGTCAACTGACGTTTCAGCAGGACAATGCCCCATCGCATGTAGAGAGGGTTTGCCGTGGTTATCTCATAGCAAACAATGTCCCCAACCTAGACTCGCCCCCATACAGCCCTGACCTCTCCCCAATAGAACATTTATGGGACGAGTTGGACAGAAGGATAAGACGTAGGCCGAATCCTCCAATCAACGTCGCTCAGTTGGGGAACACACAATATTGATGGGTCCAGAACGCACTTAATTTTGAGTGGGGTACTCTTGAATCAACGTCTAATTTGAAAGGTTTACTTAACGTACACGAATGAAATTCTCGTAAATGACAGTGGTCAACTATCTTCCAGTTACACCATAATTACATTCTAAACCCCTTTTCTATTTCCCGTAGTTGACCTGGATATTCCTAATTGCATTTCTTTTTCCTCTCAGTATATATACACCATGATTTAAGACTGGTGTACACTAAAACTATGTAAGTAGAGGCTCACATAAAAATACCCCAACCCTCACCTTATTTTTCTAATCTATCTCGTGCACTGAAAGTCAATTTACATGATGTGTAAGAAATTACAAATGGCTTGTATTGATATTTACCTACTGAGCACCTAGCAATACATAAAGACAAATGTTAACAATATTACTCTTCAACAAATCCAATTCATCTCAACTCCTTGTATATCATCAAATACATTCCTTGTTTAGTAGTCTTCAGAAACACAAAGATTTGAATAAAGCAAGTGAATTAATACTTTACCTGGAGCTGACATATTTTTCATACATTTCTTCACGTGACCTCTTGGCATCCTCTAGATTTAGAGCACTCTGTTGAGACTTCTCCTCAGAGAAAGTGATACGGTTGGAGAGGTCAGACACCTGCTTGGTGAGATACTCCTTGTCTTGTTTGAGGAGGGACAGAGATTGCTTGGCTGCTGTACACTGACATAAAACACAGATATACACATGGTCAGACAAAGAAGCAGTTATGTAACTATAGAGATGTCATCCCTTTGTAATTAATTTAAAACCAATCAGTAAAACTTTTCTCATTTTCAGGATTGTAACCTACATCACTATAGAGATCATCCCTTTCCTTCTGTAGACTTTTATGAGCACCATCAAGGACCGACAACTGGCGCTGTAAATCAAGGATGTCAGACTCCAAGTTGTCTCTGTCACTGGAAACAAGACAGGAGAAGTTACATACAATTTATCATTACACAAACTTGAAGAGTGTGGGAAATGTTCTGTCCTTATCATCATGATCTATTTATTTTTCACTTTCCTTCATGTATCCAGTTACCAATCTGAGATCATCAGCTATGAACTCTACTATGATGATTTTAGAAAGAAGTTTATGCTCCAGCAAATTTTAATGGAGGGAGTTTGTAAGGAGTATTTTTCTATCTCTTTTATGATATTACCTAGTACACATACAGTCTTCTGTTAATCTGGTCAGTGTGACTTAAATTTTCTCTTTCACTTCCTTTGATCTAGACTTTCATTTAAATTATAGCTCCATTTCCTTAGTAAGACTAAAATCAGTGTCCAGATCATTTCTATTAAAAAGAGATGGGTGGTATATGTACAAGTATGTTTCCATTTCTTAATTATCCTTTGATTGAAGTCAAATTATAGTTCACAATGACAAAGAGATTGTACAAAACATCCTGCCACCACCACAAGGTTAAAATAATCCTTTAACCTTTTAATGAGTTACTGGTTAACAAAGGTGTTATGAGACTTTTCAAGGGTTTCTTAGAGCCGATTCCTAAGCTCAGTTACAATGTATGTTACAAATAGTCAGGATACAGGATATACCACTATATATGCATGCATTTACCCTTTAACCCTGTCATAGTTCTCCACACGGTAGTCATCAACCTTAACTTTTGACTTGGTATCAGCATACTCCATGGACACTTTCTGATACTTCACACGTAGTTCACCATGACTCTGACGTTCTTCATCAAGTTTCTGTAATTAGAAAGTAAGCTCTATGTGTGAGTTCATACTCCACTATATATGTAACAGAGTTTTTAGCTATATGACATATAGTAAAGTAAATTATACAAGATACAATTCTTACAACAACTACAATTCAATCACAACTAATATAAGCGATAGATACTTATCTCTAAAGGAGCTGGTAATTATATCCATAATATAAAACCTGTTATGGAAAAGATTTTACTAGAACATGCTTGTCTTCTGATCTACTTGTATATAACATTTGTTGAAATGAACTTCTACCACCAGACTTTAACACCATCCTTAGCTTTAGTACCTTCTTCCTTCTTCTTACTACTTGGGAATGATCTCCTTCATATTGCAAAGCTACATGTCCTACCACTACTACATATAGCTCTACTACATCTTCAAACTGCAACACATTCTACTGCTAGTACTCTACCTCATGTAGCTCTACAACATCTTTGGAATATGAGTTTGTCTCCTCCTCTAGTGTCTTGTTCCTTAGTCGTAACTGGTCAATCTCTGCCTTCAGTGGACGTACAGCCTCATACAAACGCATCTGCAGGTACAAATCATATACTAAAACATAACTTGTAAAAAGTAAAATTTTCATCGTATCAATTTTATTACTTAAACATATTTACTATCAACTATATGAAGAGCTATTTATTTATAATTGCTGGACTTTGATATTCATGTACATCTGTCATAGTGAACATTTAGATCAGTGGCACATCAGGACCCAGTATATTGGACGAGTTGATTAAAACAGTATTTTTACCCAATCATGCAAACAAGTACATACTTCTAGATGCCTTGGGACGGGAAAACAGGACTTTGAACATAGGTTCATTATCTGGATAATTTGTATTGGTTAACGATCATCGGATCATTAAATAAATCTGGTGTACAAAATTAAACATTGTGTAACCATACCGCAACAAAATCTCTCAAAGATATATCTTCTTCGCTCTGGCTGCGCAGCTCATAATATTTATCTTCGAATAAATCTAAATCGTTCAGTGTCCTTCTCACATTTCCTGCCTTCTCTTGCAACCTTTCATTTGTCGATTCTAAATGTTTCTGTCGTTGTCTAACATCTTCTAATTCACTTTTAATTAATTCTTGTCTTCTTCTTGATTCCTGCTCCTGTATACTTAGCTGGGATTCTAAACGAGCGGTCAAAATTTGCTTTTCATGCAAAGCATCATGGAGTTTCTCTTCAAGTTCTTCCACTTTTTGTAACGACTGCGCTTTCATGTTCTCCATGTTTAAATTTTTCTGTGAAAGCTCTATTCTAAGCAATTGTAGATCATGTGTTAACTGTTTCTTTTCGATTAACTGCCGTGTGATTTTTGTTTTCCTGTCTCGTCTTTCGACATCTCGGTCCGGTGACAGAGTCAAATCGGTTGGAGCTGTTGTTTCCAATCCACTCAATTCGTCCGATTCGATTTCATCGAATGTTTTCGATAAATCGTTGGCAGCCATTTTTATAGGTAGCTATTCCTGTTCCTGAAATGATTAGCAGCAGATCATTTGATGTTTACGGTTGACGTTTAAACCAAAGAGCCATTTCCAATTTTTCTTATGTTTATCGTCTGGGTCGTCCCACGTCTTGAAAGTATGCATACGTTTGGCAGATCAAAACAAACGCATTAAAGATTAGGACTTTACATGTTCAAACTTGTGCATCTTCCGCGGAAAACTGAATAATCGAAGGGAAGTAACTCGTATTTTTTTGTACAAGTTTCTCAAACAGGGTAACGTCATGGTAAATTACCGTAGCCCCATCATAGGTTTTAATCTTATGGTGATCAATCTAAACAGCTAGTCAATTCCAGCATTTTTATCAATTTATGCAAATTGACCTGCGGAAGACCAGTATAAATTTCTGTCTTAGGTCATGGTCACATTGTCAACTATCAAGGCCATTCAGAAACCATTGCGTAACACAATGTACAGATTGTAATAGTATTTACATAGATTAAACGTTTATGTAGGTAGATAACACAAATTTGTTATCATGTCCATAAAGTAGATCCATCATTGTTGGACAGAAAATCTGGAATGCCTTCTCCAAAGTCTGACTGTCCCTCCCAAGTTTATCCTTGATCTTCCAGAGGTACATGAAGACACCTACATGTTATATATATATAGTGAAGAATGTCCTCTTCTGAGCCTAATTGTCCCCTCCAACATCTTGCATGCCCTGTTTAATTGTCATTTCCCAAGTCTAGAATGCCCAGTCATATGTCCGATTGTCATCTCCAAAGGCTAGAATTCCATTGCTAAGTCAGATCTTACTGGGGTTAAGATCACTAACCACATTTGACTTGCAAAGATGCCCAAGGCTGGGGTGTCCACTCTGCTGTTGCCTTCAAACTCTATGTCATCCTCTCTTAAGTCTGATTGTCCCTTTCACAAGTAAAAGATGTCCTCTAGGAGTCTGATTTTCCTCTCTCAAGTCTCTTAAGTCTGATAGTCCCCTCCTAGTTCTAGGATATTCTATCCTATGTATTGACTGTCCCCTTCCAGGTCCAGGAAACTTAAGTGCTGGTGAAACTTAAGTTTCTGAACATTTTTTATCATTTTCAATTCCTAAATTTTTCACTACATAATACCTTACATCATGTTTGTTCAGAACTGAAGGTAACATTTGAATTTCATATTGTGTTTAATATGATGTAAAGATGGGAACCATTATCATGCCTTTTTTGTGTGTGCATATTGAATTAATAATCAAGTCCCCAGTTTATTTTTAATACATGGGAGTGACAAGAAATTCAATAGATACTACAAGAGCCATTGAAGAACCAACATTAATAAGAGTCTGAGGGATACATGAAACCAGTCATGGTTTCTGAGTATGATCATTAAAGACGGACACCATCAATTTATTCCCACTGCACAGAAACCACACAACAACAAAGATCCAATGTTATTTTTATTTACAATGATGTTTACAACCTAGTAAATACCAGAATTGTAATGTCATTTCAAGTTCATATATAATTAATAACTTGCAACAGTAGACACTGTAAACTTCATGAAGTACTATTGCTGTTGTGGAGAATCACATGTCTGTACAGTGTTGTATTTGAAGCCAATGCAATTTTACTACGAAAGAAATTTCTGCTGTTGTGTTGACATTGATGACAATGACATTACAATAAACATTAACTTGTACATATTTCCCTCCAGTGTCAAGTAATTCCAGTAAGCTCTTCATCGTTTACCCCGCTTACTGCCTGGGGGAGGGGGCTTATTGAGCTGAAAAGGAGTTTCTGCATTTGGTGCAGCCACACCAAAGGCAGGTGTGGTCCCAAAAGTCAACCCAGGAGTCTGCTGTGTGGTACTAAGGTTAAATCCAGTGGACCCTCCCAGTGGCTGAGGGGTTGTCCCAAAACCTACAATAAATCAAGTATAGAAACATCAGTTGATTCACTTTATGGCCACACAGCTTTGATAATGATATACATGTACATAAAATAATATCTAATTTGAGAACTCTGTGAGATAATACGAAAAGTTCAATTTTAAGGTTAAATACTGGTACTCTAGGCAATGATACGAATATACACTCCACATAAAATATCTAGGTTATAAAATCTGAGTAATGATATACAATGTCAAGGTTGTGTGATATACAATGTCAAGGTTGTGTGATATACAATGTCAAGGTTGTGTGATATACAATGTCAAGGTTGTGTGATATACGATGTCAAGGTTGTGTGATATACGATGTCAAGGTTGTGTGATATACAATGTCAAGGTTGTGTATTCTGAGTAATGATATACAATGTCAAGGTTGTGTATTCTGAGTAATGATATACATGCAATGCCTAGGTCATGAATTCTGAGTAATGATATACAATGCCAAGGTTGTGTATTTTGAGCAATGATAAAGAAAATATTAAGGCACATATATTTGGAGTAATTATAAAACAAATATAAACACATGGATTCAAAACAGACAAAACTGTATAAAGTGACACATGTGATGTATATTTATTATACAAATTACATCTCTATCAGGTCTGACCATTTCTCCAAAGTGCAAGTTTTATTTATCAGGAAATGTAAATATTCACATTGGGTTCTGTCTGACCTCTCCCTTCATAATCCTTCAGTTATATATAATATAGATAACAATTTAACCTCTGCAGTAAACACCACTGGTAATGCTTTATTGCTTTTAGGCTGGTCAGGTGGCACAGTGGTAACGCATTTACATTTCACCTAAGCACCAAGGGTTTGATTTCCAGAACAGATATGAGAAGGTATTGGGGTCAACTGTCTGTGGATTATCCCTGGGTACCCTGGTTTCCTCACACAGTAAGACCCCTTGGTGTTTCTTTCTGGGTCAATAAGAGGGAATATTATATGTGGGAAAAACTTTTTTCCCAATAGTTCAACTGTATTTCTCTTTTAAAGTAGGCTTTACTATGGGTGGTGTTTACAGGTGCTGGTGTTGACAATGAATTAATACTACATTAACAAATCAGAAAATGTTCATAGGGTCCTATACAAACAAGGATCTATTTACTGTAATATTGTTCACAAGCTTTTCAGGAAACTAATCTGTTTGACAGGTTTTGAAGAAAGGAAATCAATTCACATAAACCTATACACACAGCATCCAAGTACTAACCACCTAAACATGAAGAGAAATTAAAAAGTTTGAAACACTTTGAACACTGGTAATTTATGGTTCTCAATCTTTACTGAACTAGAAAATATCTCTTAAGATATGAATTCTCCTGCTCTGACGCAATACATGTAGTAGTACTGGATGACACAATTTTATAAGTTGTAATGGTGGCCTTGACTTTGAAACTCTGGAACACAAACTCTAAATCCATAGTTGGCATTTGGTCAAGTTAGGTAAAAATTTCTAAAGAAATAGAAAGTTCCTAAAGTGATGGCACTGATTAAGGAAGCGACAAGATAGAACAGATACGGATAAAGAATCCCAGTGACAAAGGTACAAGACAGAACAGATACGGGTAAAGAATCCCAGTGACAAAGGTACGAGTGACAAGAATGAAAATTATCATAAAATCAAGAAGAGATAGCTGTGTTACTCAGAGACTTACATTGCAATTTGAAATGTAAATAAAGACACAAAAGTTTCATGCTTTGATTAGCCAACATAAGATGGTAAAACAAACAAACAAAAACAAATCAAGAAATAGCTTCAGGCCAAAGACGTTGTCAAAGCAACAAATGCAAGAAAAAGGTATGAAAGTTTTGGGAAGAGGTAAAAGGTGACAAGGGTTCAAGGGCCAAGGGTCAAAAGATGATGGAAGGGATGCAGGCGATGAAAGGTGATAGAAAGTGAGGCTGCTTACCACCACTAACCTAGAGGTCTGACGGTGGCAGTGCCCCCTAAGCCTGTCGGATTGGTACTGCCAAAAATGGAGCCACCAAACAGCGAGCCACCACTACCAGAGGTAGCTACAGTTGTCGTGGCAGCGGTCCCAAAGCCTAATAAAAACATTGAGGAACCATGAGAAAGTCATGATGTTAGAGATTGAAAGCCCATAGCAAGATACTTACAGTAAACAAGAAAATAACAGCAGGATTTGTCTAAGTCGTCTCTAAACACAGGTGGTCACTTTCAAGGTTTGATTTCCTATCGTACTTCAAGATAATTCTGTTAGATATTTTACAGAAATTAATTTTTTCTATATAAGTCAGAAACCTTACTACATTTGTAGGATCGCACAACCCACTGAAAACAATGTGCATGCATGTTTTATACAATCGGGACACATCATCCCTTACGCGCATCAATGAATCACAAAGTGAGACGGTTACTGTTGATCTATTAATATACTGATTAATGACTGGGGAGATTACAGTTATTTGATATATAATTGATAAACATGGAGTTGATGTATCTATTCAGTATTAAAATATGTTGTGCGATCCCACGACTTAAAACGGTTAAGAGGTCAGAAATTACATAAACATTGAAAATTATGTTTCAAATACTGAAAACATCAAAACTTTTGTTATAAACACTGGAAAAGTCATAAAATTTGTAATAAAACCAGAAAACGTCAGAAAGATTGTTACAAACACTGGAAAAGTAAGAAAGTTAGTTACAAACACGAAATAGGTAAGAAATTTTGCGAAAAAAAACCACTGAAAAGGTAAGAAATTCTGTTACAAACACTGAATAGGAAAGAAATCGTGTTACAAACATGATGTAGGTGGAAATTTTGTAATAAACACAAAAGACCTATGTTACAATCTGTACGTCAGTGACTTTGTAAGTGACAAAACATAACTACTATGTAAATCCTTGTTATAGTCAGTATGGAGTAATACCTCAGTTACAGACTGATAAGGGTTCATACCTTTTGAGCCTAGAAGTCCAAATGATGATGACGTAGTTGTACCAAATCCAAAACCTGCAAAATTTAAATACCGATGTTTATATCATTTTGATGCTTAAAATTTTCGGGAGGAGTACTAAAACATAGATCTCTTGGAGCATCTTCACAATGATAATTTTTCAGTACATATATATAAAAAGAAAAATCCACACAAAATTTTTAGATACACATGTATGAAGCACAAACAGGGAAACACTGGCGAAAATGTAAAGATTGGGATGTGATTCTACCAGTCTGACACTCAGAACAATGTTAGTAATGGGATCTGTTAATGTTTATCACACATCTGTCAAGGGCACTTAACATTTTCAAAAGTATTTACTTTAAATACAATAAAAGCCATGATTAATAATATATACCTGGTGCAGAGCTGGCCTGGGTTCCTGTGTTTGTCCCAAATCCAAACCCTACAAAGTTCAAGGATTAATTAGGCACTTTGAAATAAGTCCTCCCCATGACATTTTAAAACTTAAAAAAAAAAAGAAAAAAAAGAGACTATATATTGTGTTGTGATATGGCTTTGATAACAAACCAATTTTTTCTTTGTGTTTGTAGTAAAAATGATTTTGCATATTTCACTAAAAATACCCAACTTCTGCAGATAGTAAACGACATTATAACAGGACCAGAATGATTTAATGAGTATAGCATGTTAGGAATGACAAATCCCAGATAACACATTTCTTTTAAAAATTCTCTTCATAAGTATCTTGTATCACATTAATCACCTAAATCAGTGCTTCAGTGAAATCAATGACAATATACATCTCATAGCTTTTTACATCCACCATTAAGGCCTTCGAGAAAATAACTTGGTGTTACAATTTATACCAATCAATCAAAGTAACTTTCAACATTTTTAAGCCTCAATGAAGTTTAACAAATTAGAATGTTAGCTTCATTAAACAGAATTTGTGGGTGACCTACTTTTAATCACTTCGGTGGTCAGAAGCTATCTGGTTGTTTCTAAGTTATAATTACATGTATATATCATATAAGACAGTCAACATAAGTCAATAAACAATTTTCTTGCATTTATTTTCCTTGACCAATATCAACAATGAAATCTAGGAAGTACACAATAAGTTGGTTATATCGCACCTGTAGCAGTAGTTGTCGATGGGTTATTAAACAATCCTCCTGCTCCTGTTAGTCCAGCCACAGGTGGCCCAGCTACTGAAACATTCAGACATCTAAATTCCTCACTGTGAAAACTCACAAAAGTCAACATTTGTTTGTCATTAATATCATGTAAAATAGTAGAAGTGATCTTTTTTTGAAAGCAGTTTGGAAATAAAGACAAACTGTAACTGATGTGTACCTTTCCGAGGTAAACACAAATTTACAATAGATTAAATTTTCAAAAGAAAACCAAACTTAGTCACTTAAACAGAATTAAAAATTAAAACATGAATCTACACAAACTATTACCACTCTGTCACTAGACACCTGTCAGTCAAAAGCTGAACATCTTTTCTTACCTGGACCACTTCAATCTACGCATCTGCTGTTGACCTTGAAAAAAGCTGTCCTATATCTATGACCTTGATATTGATATACACTGACCTGTAGGCTGATGTGACCTTGATATTGGTATAAATCTACCTGTAGGCTGTTGTGAATGGTAATAGTATAGACCTATCAATTGGTGGTTGTGACCTTGGCATTAGTAAAGACATTCCTGAAGGTCCTGTAAGCAGTTTTGATCTTGACATTGGTATAAATCCATCTAAAGGCTACTGTGACCTTGACATCAGTATAAATCTACCTGCAGGCTGTTGTGACCTAGATAAGGCCGATGCCATGGCAATTGCAGCAGCGTTAGACATATCTGCAAAAGGACTCGGACCCATCTGTGTGGTAGGATGGCGATGGGCTTGTGAAGTTGCCTTTTTCTCACGATCGAAGATATTTTTACTGTCATGAAGATAAATCTTTCTGTAGTTGAGGTAGTGATCTTTTTGTGTCTGTATAAACACAAAAATTCAACATTTACTGGACACCCAATATTTCTAGAAGAACACATCCATGTTAACACAGTAACAAAACTTGTGTTAAAATATGACATCAATGTTTACATATCAAGATATTTAACTGTTTACGCATGGAGACAGTCAATGTTACTATAATGAGATACTAAAACACCAACACAGGGTTGCTATGAACACCAATCAACAACAATATACTGCTCTACTGGAAACTCAACAACAATATACAGTTCTACTGGAAACTCAACAACAATATACAGTTCTACTGGAAACTCACAAAAATATACAGTTCTACTGGAAACTCAACAACAATATACAGTTCTACTGGAAACTCACAAAAATATACAGTTCTACTGGAAACTCACAAAAATATACAGTTCTACTGGAAACTCACAAAAATATACAGTTCTACTGGAAACTCACAAAAATATACAGTTCTACTGGAAACTCACAAAAATATACAGTTCTACTGGAAACTCAACAACAATATACAGTTCTACTGGAAACTCACAAAAATATACAGTTCTACTGGAAACTCACAAAAATATACAGTTCTACTGGAAACTCACAAAAATATACAGTTCTACTGGAAACTCAACAACAATATACAGTTCTACTGGAAACTCACAAAAATATACAGTTCTACTGGAAACTCACAAAAATATACAGTTCTACTGGAAACTCACAAAAATATACAGCTCTACTGGGAAGTCTTACCTTGACTGCCTCGTGTACATGGTGTAGCTGTGCTGCTAAAGCAATGAATGCTTCATGTAACTTCCTCATCAAAACAATCAACTCTGTAATCATACAATAATGGTTATCTGTTATATATAATGGTTTTCTGTCTGAATCTCATGTAACTTCCTCATCAAAACAATCAACTCTGTAATCATACAATAATGGTTATCTGTCTGATATATAATGGTTTTCTGTCTGAATCTCTGAATCTCTGAAGCTCGTTTCTTCATGTGTTTCAATGACCAAAGTGTTGGATTCATCAAATTTAGTAAAAGTTTTTTTTTCATATCTTTTCTACAGTAACACAAATAATGTTCATGTTTTATAAACAAAAAGCCAGAAATAATGTTGATTTTTCCTGAAACTTGCAGTACATTGTATCTAGTATGATTCAATACCCAAGAACTCTGTCAGCTATCAAAATCTCTCAACATTTTGGTTTGATTTTTATATCTTATATCTGAGTAAAGGATTAACATTAACAAAAATATAGGAAAAGTAGTAAACGAGGTTAAGATTTTATTGATATGATATACCTACCCTCTGGTGAGAGTTTACTAGGCTGATGAAGGGAGGCTAAGTGGCCCTCCAAAGTCTCTATCTGTTGTCTATACTGTAACATTTGGTGTTCAAAGTCCTCTACAAGGTGTTGGAAATATCTAACAAAGGAAAAGACATTATTGTCACAGTGTTGGCTTTATATAACTATATTATAATTGTGTTCCTTGTGTGATTTTCAAAGTTGTAAACTGTCAAGAGGATCACAGAATATAACATAAGACTACTCACTCTGTTGGAGCAGTGTTCTCATACTGCAGACCAGGCGGGATGTCCTTTGTACGCTGAGCCATCTCAGCATGTTTAAGTTCCTATGTAACGCAAGGATTGACAGAATTTTTCATATCCTCATATTCTGCATGAACTTGTAGCATTTCACAAAATATAAAGTGAGACCTTTATTGACATTTTGTAAGGATTTTTCAGAGCTGTTTATAGCTTGCCTGTCTGAAGTTCCATTACACTTACTGCCTCATTCTTCACATCTAAACAAATATCTGTATTTCTGCTGCTATTGCTAAAATCAAATGATTTAAGGAGTTTGATTATGACAATTACTTTGCTTTAAACTGAACTAGATGTTATTCTAAGGTTGATGATACATATTAAACCATTAATCAGCAGTATACCTGAGTCATCTCCCTTTTCAGTTTCTCAACAGCACAGGTATTGCGCTGGACACCATTTGAAACAACAGAGAGGAGCTGCTTTAGAGCCATCACATCTTCCTGGACTTTATACATTGGCTTGGATGACATCCTCACTAAGTCATCCTGGACATTTTTCTCTTCCTTAACATACTTCCTGTCAACAAACATGACCAATTCAACTACTTCCTGTCAAGAAACAAGTAGTTCCAACTTAACTTTTAAATGTCCACCTGGACTATTTCTAACAACAAACATCTCAGCTGCCTCATGTCAACAAACAATATCATCAACGATCTATCTCTAAAAAATCAAACACACAACATAATCATAAGTTATCCAAAGTTCAATAAAAAGATTCCACCATATTTCCAGTCACATTTGATCAGACTGAAAGATTCAGCTTCAAAAATGTTAATTTTTGCATCATCTTCTATAATTTTTTTTCATGTTAAAAGGACCGATCATGAAAAATGCGAAACTAGAGGGATCTTGGTGACCACCATCTTTTTTTATGTATTTATTTGTTCCTTAGAAGTTCGATTTTTTTCCTTTCTTTCCTATTTTTGCTCTTTATGAAATAAAATTTGGGAAATAGATGGAATAATCTTACACTGCCAATTTTTTTTAATCAGTCCCAAAAACAAATAGATATAACTAGGGCCCAAGGGGAACCTAGATACAAAACCTGATAAAAGATCCATCTTTTAAATCTAAAGAAACAGTGATAACAATAATTCATTGTCAAAAACAAAGATGGCCACTTATCAACCATCTTGTTTTTGCACATTTAAGAACAAAGGCAAATCTTCATCTGAAATTTGAGAATGATTCATTTAATACTTCTCTAAAAAAAAGGAATAACAAATTATGACTGTCAAAAATGGCCACCTTTCAACCACATTTTTTTCACCCTGATCAGTCCCAAAATGGATTTGTACAACAAAGACCATGGCAAACCTATATATGAAATTTGAGAAAAATTCCACAAGTCATACTTACTCAAATTCCCCTACTGTTTCCACGATGGGCTGTGGAATATAGGTCTTCTTCAGAGCTTTGCCATCCCTTAACATGAAGCAAGATGTCAATTATTTTTTAAAAAATTCTGACAAACTGTTTGCAAAGCATCATTACTGATTAACCATAAAAAGAAATAACAAGGTTCCATGTATCTGAGGTATGACACAAGCTGGTAAAACATAACGAAGTCACCACATTTCACTTCCAATGAGCAGTGATCCCAAACAAATACAGACAATCATTTTCACAATGATTGTGTTATAAAGCCAAAATACTGATTACACAATCACAAGATACACCCTGCAAACTGAAATTAGGCTACACAGGTTAAACAAGAGACCTAATGGGCCTGCAGCAATCACCTGGTATATATATACCGCCAAATATTATGCCTCTAGACCTATTAGTTCACGAGGTTTTAACAAATTTGACCCCTGTGACCTTGAATATTGGCCAAGGTCATTTCTTTTCGCAGGCTTTCTCAGGAACATACCAGCTTAATATCAAAACATTTGGTCCACTGTTTTTTGAGATAATTTATCACAAACAGAGAATATGTATAATGTAAGTGTGTGATAACAGGAGTTAAGAAATGTGAAACTTACCCAGGTTTACCATCCGTGGCTGCTTCACCTGTAACAGTAAACCAGTGACCAATCGTTGTTTACTGACATACTGATAATTAATCAAGTAATTTTTAAAAAATTATAATGTGATTTTTATTATGATGTAGAAATATAACTTTTTGGAAACATAATTCATTCCCAATTATTTAAGGAGCCTCCAAAAATTAATTCTTCCACTAAATTTCTTTTGTTTACCTAAAGTGATATACTCATAAAGGATCATTCTAACACACTTGATATCCTTTTTAATTTACAGTGCTCTATCCATCCAAAATAAGCCAATGTATAGCACTTCCCACAGTTAAAATGTTTATATCTATCTTATTTCAACCAAGCATAAAATTTCAAACACTACAGATCTACTATATGTATGTAACAAGAGGCCAAATGGGCCTGCAGCACTCACCTTGTATATACATATCAGCCAAATATCATTCCTCTAAGCCTATTAAGTTCAGGAGATGTTTAAAGGTTTTAACAAATTTGACCCCTGTGACCTTGATTATAAATCAAGGTAATTTCTTTTCACAAACTTCAATGCTTCATCCTAGGAACGTACTAGCCAAATATCATTCTTCTAGGCCTATGAGTTCACGAGAAGAAGTTGTTTAAAAATTTTAACAAGTTTTATCCCTGTGTCCTTGAATATAAGTTAAAGTCATTTCTTTTCACGAACTTTGTCAGGCTTCATTCTAGAACCAGCTAAAATATCAAAAATTTTGGTCCACTGATTATTAAGAAGAAGTTGTTTAAAGGAAAAAGCTGACAATGGGTGGCAGACGGATGACGGATGCTGCAACACAGCATAGTTTCACTCAGGCCTTTGGGCCAGGTGAGCTAAAAACATATGGTTTCATTGCTAGTATTATGCATCAATAGGCAGACATGGAAAAAATTCTATTCTTCTGGTGAAATTTGGTTAAGAATCGTCACAAAGTCGGATCAATATGGTCCTGAATTCTACTTCAGTTAGAATTTCCTCCCACAACAGCATACCCTAAGAGTGTATTAGATTTCATCTACCAAGTAATAAGATATTAATATTAATTACAAGGACTACCTGTAGCAGCCTGTGATGTTTTAGGATCAACACCACCAAGACCTGTTGTTTGTGGTTTTGTTGCGATGTTGCTGAAGACGCTTGTCCCTGTACCTCCCAGAACTGTCGCACCTCCCCCTAGGCCTGTTGTCTTACTGCCTAAACCTCCACCTCCTAGGGAACCAAACCCAGAAGTGGCACTTCCTGCGGTCCCTAAAGAGGAATAGACATGCAATATTTTTTTTCAACTTGAAGATTTTAGTAAACAGTATGAAGCTGAACAAGGAAATAAAATCCTTGAAGCTGGAAAAGTATTCTTGATTTCTCAGGTAGTAGATAACGCCAGATTTTGGATGACGACGGTAAAAGACTTATTCTAACAAAGCTAGAGTTATCTAACTTATCTTTTTTCAACATGTACAGAAAGCTGGTTTCTTTGAGGCAGACCTAATCTCCTAACATTTCTCCACTACTGAATATAGAAACATTAACTTTTTAAAATTATTGAAACCACATAATTGTTTATCTAAGCATTCTTACTTGGATCCTAAACTCTGTGTGACTTCCAAATATGGTGATAGAAGTTAGGACAAACCTGTAGCAGTGGGCTTGACACCAAAATTAAAGCCAGTCTGTAGGCTACTTGTAGGAGCTGCTGTGGAGGTAGTGCTAGGTTTGGCTCCTAGTCCTGGTAATGTGAGACCTGATAAAACAGGCAAAGCATACAGAAGTCAGATCAAAAATACAGGCTGTTATAGCTAACCAAAAACACTCAGGTCACATATGGTACAATGATGTTTATCATAAAGAAACATGTACGTTACAGTTTGTCACAAAGTAGGTACATATCCCACTACATCTGACCAAAAATTGAAACAAAATTGACAAGACTGCATCAATGTAACAAATATAGAATATAATGCAACTGTGTGACTTCACATTGGAGAAATATTTTATACAAATAAATTGAGACACATATACTCACCTGTTGACCCAGCTGTAGTGGTAGTCCCCAAACTGAAGCCAGTTGTAGCTTGTGTTTTAGCTACAGAAGTTGACCCAAAGAGACTGCCAGATCCCACTGTCCCAGGAGTCCCCCCTTGTCCACCAGAAGTTGCACACCCTAGCAACCCCCCTGGGGTGCCTAAGAGAGAAGGGGCTGATGTGGTTGCTGCAGCTGGTGTAGCTGCACCACCAAAAGTCAAGCCACCTCCAGCAGTGGTTTTTGCTGTGCTAGTTGCTAAAGTTTGTGACAAGAGACTAGCAGGCTTGGTTGATGCAGGTGTACCAAACCCAGTCAAAGGAGAAGCAGCTGCTCCAGCCAAACCCCCTAGAGATGGGGTAGACGATCCTCCGAAGTTGAAGCCAGATGCAGGTGAGGCTGTTCCCCCAGAGGGTGTGGCAGCTGTAACTCCTGGAGCATCTGTTTGTAAAGAAGAAACAAGGTTAAATCTTAAGTCACATAAAGGACATAAACAACTCTTATCAGAGTCATATACATGTAAGTCAAATACAGTCATGATATACACAAGTAATTAACCTGATTAAGTTTAAATGGATGAATGTTTTAGCAACAATTTCTCATTGATACATAAACTGCCCCAATGTGATATCATAAAGAATCTTCAGAAAATTGTCACAAAATTCCAAGCACCAGGATACATAGGTATATCATCTTTATCGTTTAGGGAAATTACCAAACTGCTTTGTAGAAGCAAATTCTGGGTTGATTTTACTGACCCATGTCAGAAGTAGACGAGGAGTAGTACACATGTACTGACTGTATATAATATATAGCTCTAAAACATATATATATATTTATGGACGATAAAGTATATTAATTTGCTATATTTGTATAACATTGTAATGAGTTGTTTTTGTTGAAGGTTTAGATAGATGTATATAGTATATATTGTTCTATCCAGACAATAGAAGTAGCGTATAATCATAGTAATGCTAAATGTACGGTACCTAAAGAGAGAGACCAATCTATTTTTAGATTGGGGGAATCCCTACCGTCGATAGATCCAAGATGGTGGATATCAAGTTCATTTACATGTATGGAACATTTAGAACTTATTATGACATATTTCAAATATTTTACTTACTTGTCGAAGGAGTACCAAATCCTTTGAAGTTGAATCTACAACAAAAATGTTACACTGACGGTATCAATCCAACCTGTGCATTGTCAGTAAATGTAATCACCAATCTCCTAAATTTACCGATTCGGTTTTTACACTATCGACATATATCAAGTAAGTCTGACTGAACAACGAAACTTTATCTAAGTATTTTACCTTTAACCAAGATATTGAATAATTACAAGTGAAGTTCACATTGTTTTTTTGTTTTTTTTTTGTGGTGGAAACTTACCCGCCTCCAGTGTTCATGGCTTTTTCCAGAAATCACGTGGGCCTCGATCGGCGATTGTAACGGGAAAACCTGACAGTGTTGCGCGGTCCGGAATCGATGATTATAATGCATGTTTAGTGTTTAGAGAATCTCACGCGAATGACAATGTCACAAAACATAGAAGAAAAAACCCTGCAATATAAAAGTGTGGCCTTAGTCAATAGTTAATTGAATTACAGAAAATTACTATTTATTGCTATAATATTCAGTGTAGTTACCTTCAACGACGTGGTCGTGTCGAGTATACAATATATAAACGTCTACCGTAGGGACTCCGCAGGATGCGCCTCGTGATCGTTCCGTGGCCGTATGCGCCGAGTGACTGCGAACTGATAGTTTTATTGAAAAGCTCACTCACTCTCGCATTTTCTATTTTCGTATATTTTGACTCCGTTTTTACTATTAGGGATGACAATATCATAGACTCAACGACATCAGGCTCATTTCTGGTATCTTAACGTGCCATTGTCTAAATATCAAACCATTTACCAAATCTCCTGATACATTCTTATCATATTTCTTTACGAAAATAATAAAACATGTAAGATGTAACGTTCTTAAAATGAAAATTGTGACACTTACAACCTGACAAAGGGAGATTATTGATAAATGAACATCTGGGACCTATGCTACGTCGGTTTTTATGTTGCAGTGAGAATATGATCGTTTGTATAAATATGTAATAATCTTCATTTACATGCAGTTCTTAAAATATATTAATTGTTCAAGTTTTTCCGTCAACAGTGATCATCTTTGTGTGTCTATTTCATCGTAAACTGGCCGCAATGTCCGAGTTGTAAAGGCGCTACCCGTCTTTATCACTAGTCCTCTACCTCTGGGCCGCGGTGTCTGAGTTGTAAAGGCGCTACCCGTCTTTATCACTAGTCCTCTACCTCTGGGCCGCGGTGTCCGAGTTGTAAAGGCGCTATCCATCTTTATCACTAGTCCTCTACCTCTGGGCCGCGGTGTCCGAGTTGTAAAGGCGCTATCCATCTTTATCACTAGTCCTCTACCTATGGGCCGCGGTGTCCGAGTTGTAAAGGCGCTACCCGGCTTTATCACTAGCCCTCTACCTCTGGGCCGCGGTGTCCGAGTTGTAAAGGCGCTATCCATCTTTATCACTAGCTCTCTATCTCTGGGCCGCGGTGTCCGAGTTGTAAAGGCGCTACCCGTCTTTATCACTAGCCCTCTACCTCTGGGTTGCGGGTTCGAGACCTACTCGTGACAGTCGCAGGAGTTTTTGACGGTGGCATTCTACCCGCGCTACTCACATCCCTGGAGTGACGTCATAATGGATACAGGAGGTATGACTACAAAGTTAATGACAAATTATCATCGCAACACACAAAAAGGGGTGAAAGGAATAGGCACTGTTAACAGCCCTCATAAAATCATAGACAAATTCATCACTGTAAGGGTGCAAAGAGGTTATCAGCAGAGAAATCCATTTTACTTTCAAGCTTTTACTCCAACTTTCCCTACAAAGAAAAAAACAACGTACAATTTTTGCCGATTTTGGAATGGCTGTTAAAAACTTATCATCGTGTTATGAAAAAAACAACTAGTGACCGACCGAGCGATATTTGACCACGATGTCCAGTTCTGATTTGTACAACATTTCTTTCATATATGACGAACTCCCAACAGATATAAATGAAAAATTTTCCAGATCATTATGATAAATTGAAAATAAAAACGGTGATAAATTTTCTCCTTGTTTTACCCCGATATTACAAATGGACATTTCTGACAATTCATTTCCATTTTTGACACAAGATTTAGTATTTGCATACAAATTAAATATTACTTTGAACATCTTTCCGGTTATATTACTCTTTTGAACTTTTCTCCATAGACCAAGTCTCCAAACTGAATCAAATGCTTTTCTGAAATCTATAAATGAACAGAATAATTTCTTTGCTAGAGAAAAATAAATAGAAGTCAATGCATGTAGAATAAAAATGTTGTCAGTGGTGGAATGATTTTTCCTGGAGCCAGCCTGGGAGCAGGTAATTAGATTAATTTCATCAGCCAACTTGTTTAGTCTGTTATTAAATATTGATGTAAAAACTTTTCCTAGACATGAAACAAGACTTATAGCTCTGTAATTGTCTAAGTCTGATGGATCTCCTTTACGTTTATAGATGGGTTTAATAACCCCTATCTTCCAAGAGTCGGGAATACAACCAATATTAAATATAATATTAAACAACTTACAGTACAAAGGTTTAAACAGTTCAACAGTAGATTATAAATATTAATTCAAAATTCCGTCAAAACCCGAAGCTTTATTACACTTCAAACCTACAATGGATTCTCTAATTTCACATTCAGTAATATTTCCATTCAACAGAATTCAACAGTCGGATACCCTGGACAGATTCCACCAAGCTGGGAGGCAGTAAATAGGATATCATGGACAGATTCCACCAAGCTGGGAGGCAGTACATAGGATACCCTGGACAGATTCCACCAAGCTGGGAGGCAGTGCATAGGATACCCTGGACAGATATCTCTACCACCACGCTGTGAGGAAGTCAGTCGAGTACCCTGGACAGACATATCTACCACCACGCTGTGAGGAAGTCTGTCGGGTAACGTGGACAGATATCTCCACCACCAGGCTGTCAGAAAGTCAGTCGAATTCCCTGGAAAGACATCTCTAACACCAGGCTGTGAGGAAATCAGTCGGGTACCCTGAGCAGACATCTCACTTCCAGGCTTTGAGGAAGTTAGTCCGCTACACTGGACAGACATCCCCACCACCAGACTGTGAGGAAGTCAGTCGGATTCCCTGGACAGACATGTCTACCACCAGGCTGTGAGAAGTCAGCCGGATACCCGGAACAGACATCCTGAACAGATATCAAGTCAGTCGGGTAAACTTGACAGACATCTCTAGCACCAAGTTTTGAAGAAGTCATTCGGATACCCGGGACAGATATCTCTACCACCAGGCTGCGAGGAAGTAAATCGAATACCATGGACAGATCTCCACACCAGGCTGTGAGGAAGTCAGTCGGATATCCAGGACAGACATCTCTACCACCAGGCTTTGAGGAAGTTAGTCCGCTACACTGGACAGACATCTCCACCACCAGGCTGTGAAAATGTCAGTCGGGTACCCTGGACCAGTTATCTCTAACAACAGGCTGTGAGGAAGCCAGTCGACCAGACTATACCACCAGGCTGTGAGGAAGTCAGTCGGATACTCTGGACAGACATCTCTACCACCTGTCTGTGAGGAAGTCACTTGGATACCCTGAACAGACATCTCTACCACCAGGCTGTGAAGAAGTCAGTCGGGTACCATGAAAATTAAATTTAAAAATTAAAAAAATAAAATTAATAAGCCATGGGACCTGTATGGCCTGCTTCTAGGTAAGTCGTCACAATTAACAACACCAAAACAATCCACACAATGTTCAGCGGATTCCACTTATGATATCAATATGATATCCCACTTACTATTTTTTCTGTGTACCAAATAATCCCTATATAAGTTAAATATAACTAGAGGCCGAGCAGCCTTGACGGTCACCTGAGATAAGCAATATTGAATATAAAGGTTAGAGGGTAGTGTCATGTAACAGAAATTGTGACACTGAATATAGACAGTGTCAATACATGCATACCATCAAAACTGTTATCCTATACTGATCATTCGTATACAGTTATTTCCAGTGGGAAATATCAGCATTAACATCAATAAACAGTCGGTACATGTACACGAGACTAAATACCTATAGTTTTACTTAGCATCGGATATAAAACAGTAGAGCATTAACTTACACCTCTGACAAGGTCGACCTTAAATCTTCTGAATGACCTTTACATTTACACTCTCCCGCGAAAACGCCTTTTTATTACCTATTTTTATTATCGTTGACGATTTCCATTCGTGTCGCGCATTCACACTGTTGTTGTAAAATAATTACCAAATAAAGTGCGTCAAAAAATCAGGTTTATATGCACATGTATGTCACTTGTTCAAATTACGTATTTTAGTGGTCCAAATCTTCTTTTTGAACAGTTTTGTGTATGCATATATATAATATGTTGTAGGATTAGCATACAGGGTGTCTAAGCTAACGCCACAACGCGCCGTGCACGTGGCGATTTTCAAGTCACTGAACACGACTCGCTTTGTGGCATTCCTGATATGCGTATCAAAGAAGAAAATATAGAATTGTTTACTGTTGTATATGAATCTACATATTTTATAAAGTTTGATGTAGATAAAAGTTACTTTAAAACACCAGCGGTTCAGATCACTTAAACCTGATCTTTGACACAATGATATTTGGCACGCGACTTTCTTTCGTTTAAGATTGAAATCTGTAATTTATAACCCAGAGTGATGTATTAATCTGTTACAATCCGTCGATCTATAGTTGATAATAATTTGTTTGTATAAGTGTATTTATAACATAATGTATACCTCAAATAGGCAAATCGTAAGTCTTGGCTCGAGATTTTATTCCTTCATTCAAGCAACCTCGTGCAACTAGAGGTCGTAAAAACATGTACAGCATTAATAATGGAAGATACACGATCCAATGGTACATTTGTGTAATACTAATTGTATCAAACTTTATTCCATCTTCAGATCCCCAAAGAACGTATTTGATATGCGATTCTAAATTTACATAAAAGAGGTTTGATCATACCAAAATAACACATAATATCATGGACGCCCGATCACACGTCACATAAAATATTTAACAATATCAAAATAACACTTATCGTGGACACCCGGTGTTATATCATATTTGTATCCCCTAATTAAAGAATCGGGAATACTTTTTTGTCCATCAGAAAAGTATTATCCCTATATGCTAGGAGGGAGATACATTTACGATGGTCATCAAAATAGTATCTAGGGGACAATTATCTGAAATATTAGGAGGGGGTATATTTATGATAGACATTAGAAAAGTATTTAGGGAGAATTTTTCTGAAATTTTATGGAGAGGAGCATATGTAATTTTATGCTGTGTGTTCTTTTACTTTTAAATGTTCTGCATTTTTTTTTTTTTTGGAAGTAAAACTCAGTAATACCCAAACACATACCTCCCTTTACACTTTATGAAAAAGGCCAAATATCATATAGTTCCCCTCTGTTAGATAATTACTCAGAAATGCAACTTGTCATTATCCATCATCCTGGAAGCCTTGAAACCTTTCAGTCTTATAAAGTGTAGATACAGACAATTTACTGATAACAATCACATGTATCAAAGTCCTGGCTCAACATTATTTCAGGAACCATTATTTGACTCATTATAATACAAAACAGAAAGAAAAAAATCAGCAACTCTGTATCATTTCATTTATTATGTCACGTGTAGCAGAAAGCATCAAGCTTCAAGCTTCATAGAATGCGTACAAAACAAGACAAACGCAATAAGCATGAAATGCAAGTGCATTTGATAAAATGCTGAGTTACATTCAGGTAGATGTCTGACTGATTCGGCTACATAGCACACGTTCCACTGGATAGGTACACGGTCACGTAAACAACAAGTCACGCGAGAGAGAGAGTATTCATATGTTGTTAATATTTCATGAACAGGTAACGCATAACTGGGTGCGACCTACATAATTTTTATTTAGTATTATTAAATATTATGTAATTTTGACGTCTATGGAATGTCCTAATAAAGGGTGTATTTTATTTAAATCTCATTCATTAAACCTCTGGATCGGCGTTATCACGCCTAGTCTTCTTCGAAAAACCACAGGGGAGTCTTTATTTTGCGAGGATGCACAGTCCCCACATGTACACGGACCGCCGTTTAAAGTCCCGTTTGCCCGCAATTTAATTCAATTTACTCTCTCTGCGGACACACAATCCGTATGCTACGATAGGTCAATCAACAAATCCATAGTGTAGATTACTAGAAACAAATTACAGTAATAGCTACATACATACATACATACATACATACATACATACATACATATTTGAAACTTCATACGATGTTAGCTTATTAGGTAATAGACAGTGGGATTGAGTTTGGGGTCAAAAGGTCAACTACAAAGGTCACTCCGGTTGCTATATATATATATATTTCGGCAAATTTTGGTTTCCAGGTGATATCTTCAAACAGGATTGATGAATTTGCTTGAATTGCTTGATTGACAGGTTTTCCGTCTCCGTGACTCCTCCTGTGTGCGGATATCGTCTCAACGACTAACGTCAGTGTTCTGGCGACGTGCACACTTGAAACTTCATACAATGTTAGCTTATGAGCAAATACAGAGTGTGACCTAGTTTGGGGTCGAAAGGTTGACTGCGAAGGTCACTGTTGCTAAAAATAAACTTTTATCGTTTTTCAGTTTCCAGATGCAAATTTCAGAGAGGATTGATGGACTGGCTTGAAACTTCATACGGTGTTAGCTTCTGAGGTAAAATAGATTTGGATTGAGTTTGGGGGTCAAAGAGTCAATCAACTACGAAGTAACTGTTACTTAAAATAGTCCTTTATCGTCATATTTGGCTTCCAGATAATAACTTGTGATAGGGTTGACCAATTGTATTAATACTTGATGCAATCTAATATGATTGGAAAATATACGGGTGGGATGGGGCTTGGAACGTAAAGGTCAACTATGAAGGTCACTTACAATAATAGACATTTATCACCATTTTTAGGGTCCTGTATCAAAGGGAAGCAAAGTTTGTCAAAATAACATCAGTAGTCAACTAACCAATGTTCGAGGTCACTATGTCAAAAGGTCAAGGTCAAATTTGACATCTTTTTATGTGTATACAGACAATGTAACTGTAATAGTTAAATTTACCCTAAAAGGACAGACACAAAACCGGGTCCTTTCTGATATGTCAGTGTTTTGGTTTGTTTTGTAGATAATAACTTAGTTGAATTAGGGATGACAAACTTGATTAAAACTTCATACAGTATTAATCACAATGGAGTGCATATACAGTTTTTTTTCGCGTTGTTTTCTTGTTTGTGCGTCCTTCCTGTCAAGACACTGGTTTAAGGAGGGAAGACTTTCAATTGGTAAAATGAGCTATTTGTTCATTGCTATCGAGATCTATGTTGCTTAGAAAATTTAATTAACGGCAAGGGACGAGTGTTGCATGCAACACTATCCGTAAATTTGTTTTTTTTTTTTTTCTAGACTTTATAAGAATTTGACAACTTTCTTTATAATTGTGTATCATTACAAATAGAAAACATACCTTTCATCTTAGTTATGCTGGGTTTTTTGTGATAATGTTCAGGAATGTATTTGTGACGTATTTCTTTTACCAATTCATTCTAACATCTGTAAAGGTAATGGTACTCGTCACCTATACACAACATACAAAGAGGGCATATTCTACTCTCTCTCAGCACACCTGTCCATCGACCTGTTTCACAAGCCACAATTTTAGATCTTCTCTTTTCTTCCGTCTGTAACTTTACCAAATAAGGCTCTTATTCCAATCTGCTTTTAAAAATCGATTAGGTTTTTCCACGAGAAGAAGCCATTTATCATTATATCATTAAAAAATGAATTGGTCAATTAATCTTTGTCTGAGGGATCTTGGCGCCCATCAGTGTTTTATCTTTATTTGCACTTTGAAAGTTGGATCTTTTCCGTTCTTTTCTCTGTTTTTTGCCCATAATGATACAAACACTTGAACATCCCTTTGCAGAAATTGCAATAATCTTCACCTGCCAAGTAAAAAATGGCCGCCTGGGATCCATCATGTTTCTTTTCATCAGTCCCAAAATCAAAAGGACACAAGGAGAGACCAAATGAGACATACTTATGAAATTTGAGAGATGTCCATTCCGTACATCTTAAGAAATAGTGATAACAAATATTGTTGACACGTGTGAAATCTATAACAAGCGGTCTACGAACATATTATTGAACATCACGGATTTACCAATATCAGGTAAATAGGGTTTGGCTTTTCTATGTATATATGTATAGTATAGATGATATTTCTAATGAACAGACGGGTACATAATGTAAAATGATATACAAAGTACATACCTTTCTCCATTTCCAAACGTATACAGGTGCGTGAGTTTTTTCTGGAGTTGCTGGACCCGAGCTAAGTACGGCAACACCGTAGGGTCATCACAAAAATCTAAAATTTTGTAGAATTTATAAAAAAGGAAACTTCCTAAGTGTCTTTAGAATTTTGATTTATTCACTTTCATTCGATGACATAATATTTCGGTATTTATTAGCCCATCATCATCAAGTTATTTAAATCGCCTTTTTGTCCGCGTGCTCCGCTTGTCCAAATTATGTCCCTATATTTGATCTTCTTCCAAATATTGGTCCAGAAGTACAGCTTCCGTTTCCAGGCGGATGTGTGATACTTGGGGATAAGATTTTTCTATGTCGTTATCCTCTTTGAACACCATATACTAGATCAGACATAAAGCGGAAAGCAGCTCACCTTCAGCGAGCTAACAGGAAATTCAACAGAGTACTTAGTATGTCCAGAGTAAATGTCGAACACGTGATCAGAGAACTTATATTATATAGAGCAATAGGTACGCTTTGGCGCCATCCACACTACAATATTAGTTGCACAGCACACATTTGTGCTGCATTTCAGTGCTTGATAGTAGTAAATCCCAAGGACCAGATCAAATTCACCCTAAGGCTATAAATGAATCATACTCAACTATTAATAAACCATTAAGCATAATCTTTCTTCAATTTTTGAAAGACAGCGCGGTACCATCTGCTTGGAAGGAGGCAAATATTACAGCTATATTCAAGAAAGGATCGGAACCGGGAAATTATAGACCGGTAAGCTTCACCAGCCTAATTGGACAAACAATGGAAAAGATCGTTCGAAATGCTATCGTTAGTCATATGGAAAATAATAACTTTTTCAGCAAGAAACAATTCGGATTCATTTCCAGAAGATCAACCGTACTGCAGTTATTGATGGTGATGGAAGACTGGACTAGTGAAATAGATAACGGTGGCGAACTTGATGTCATTTACCTTGATTTTATGAAGGCCTTTGCACGGTCCCCACCGTAGACTATTGGAGAAATTACGACGTTACGGAATTAGTAACCAAATCGTCAACTGGGTAGGAAATTTCCTTTACCAGAGAAAGCAGAGAGTAATAGTAAACGGCAATTCCTCTGAAGATCACCCCGTTCTGAGCGGAATTCCACAGGGTAGTGTACTGGGTCCAATGCCAGAAATTACGGAGTCAAACACATACCTTTTTGCAGATGACACGAAAATGTAAAAGAGAGATTAATAGTAAAGGGAATATGAGAATAATACAAAAGGATTTGGATAATTTACAGGAGTGGTCTAAAACCTGGCTTTTAAGATTCCATCCTCTTACGTGTAAAGTTTGTACAATAAAAGGAAAAGAACAGAAACAAGAAGTTATCACATGGCAGGAGCAGAAGGAAAAGTGAGATTAGAAAATACAACATCTGAAAAGGACATAGCAGTTTTGGTTGATAAGGACTTAATTTTTTCATCACATATACAGCAATCGATAAGTAAGGCAAATAGTATTGTTGGCCTAGTTCGAAGAGGCCTTGTATGCTTGGATAATATAACTTTTATACAACTGTTTAAAGCATTAGTTCGCCCGCATTTGGAATACGCAGCAAGTGTGTGGAGCCCACACAAGATGAGAGACATTGAATCAATTGAGAGAGTACAAAGAAGGGCGACAAAGCTAATTCCTTGTCTAAAGGATTTATCATATATCGACCATGCGAAGAAGCTGGGGATTCCAACACTTACGTACAGGAGATTGCGGGGAGATATCATAAATGTGTATAAAATAATTAACAATTTTCATGATACTGAAGTTACCACCGGGAAATTTGAACACCATAAAGGAGCCAGGACGAGAGACAACTCGCAGAAATTACAGAAAAAAAACCATTGTAGACTGGATATTCGCAAATTCTCCTTTGGACTCAGAATTGTCGATGTGTGGAACAGCCTACCGGATTCGGTGATACAAGCAAAAACTATCAGAGACTTCGAAATTAATTTGGACTACCACTGGAAATGCTTAGAACTAAAATTTAACCATCTTGCTAGTTTCAAATCCTTTACCGGAAGTGACCATTAATTATATATGTCTTTTTATAATTTAACGATATGGATATAGAGGCATAAGAATGCCTGCGTCCATTCTCTATCATATCATATCATATCATATCATATCATTAGCATATAGAAGGAAAGTTATGTGTAACTAAGACCAGTCCATATTTGGCAGCAGCGATCCACCGTACTAGTACCTGTACTGTTTAGAGGTATGTTGTTAATGTGCTTTCACATCCTAATTGTTTAAGTTTGTCACTGTAAATTTATAGTTAAATCCTTACTGTTTCACTTCTTTATATTTATCTCGAAACGTGCAATACACGCTTGTCGTCAACAGAATATTTATAGATCAATGTGCACGGTACAGAAATCATGCGTATCTGTTGTATAATTACCTTGGACACGCCCCAAACTTGTGCAGTACGCGTCCGTGACGGTGTTCGTAGTAGGGACAAGAGTGAGGTATAGTGTCGAAAAACAAGGATAGTAAGGATTTGTGCCGAGGGACTAGTGTCAGGTGTGGTTCCGAGGGACTTAAAGACACCGTGGGCCAGGCGTGAGGTATGTTGCTGGGGGAACTAGAGTGACGTTGTGGTAACCACGGTCTGGGAAGTACAGTGTGGTGCCGAGGGACTGGTAATTAGGTATGGCGTCGAGGGGCTGGTAGTAGGGTATGGCGTCGAGGGACTCGCGCGGGGTATTTAAGTATGACACTCCGAGTTTGAATTACGGCAATTACCGGTCATAAGTATGACACATTGAGGCTGTGTTACGGGGCTTACTAGTCATAAGTATGACACGTTGAGGCTGTGTTACGGGGCTTACTAGTCATAAGTATGACACATTGAGGCTGTGTTACGGGGCTTACTAGTCATAAGTATGACACATTGAAGATGTGTTACGGGGCTTACTAGTCATAAGTATGACACATTGAGGCTGTGTTACGGGGCTTACTAGTCATAAGTATGACACATTGAGGCTGTGTTACGGGGCTTACTAGTCATAAGTATTATACCCCGAGTCAGTACTGCGTCACTTACCAGGCTGAGTATACACCCCGAGTCTGCGCTACGACACTTTCCCGTCTGAGGTATACACCCCGAGTCTGTGTTACGGCACGTACAAATTGGAGGTATACACCCCGAGTCTGTGTTACGGCACGTACAAATTGGAGGTATACACCCCGAGTCTGTGTTACGGCACGTACAAATTGGAGGTATACACCCCGAGTCTGTGTTACGTCGCATGTGATACGTGGTTTGGTACGCTACGAGAGCTTTCCCCTAATGCATCAAAACAGCATGGTGAGTGCGCGCTATTGATTATTGGCACGCCAGATCACTTTGATATTGGGGATCCGCCTGTCGATTAGGCGCGCTCTCTTCTGACCAGCCATCAACCAGCATGGTCCATGTAGGGAGCAGACGAGCGGTCAGCTACAACAGAGCGAATGACCCTCGATAGCATGACTCGTTGCTGACGGTTATTAGTCCTAAAAGCAGCCGTGATTTGACGGTACTGCGGCAAGCTTGGGATTGAGGGTCGCTAAGCAACAGGCGGTTGGCAAGGTAAGCTCCTTATGTAACACACAGCACACTTGTTTGACAAGACGATACGTTGACTGTATAAGATACACAGATTTTCCTTACATTTTGTATACAACACCATCTCAGCATTAATGTACTAAAATAGACGGATGACAGGGAAGGTTACACGGTGAAAAAGTTCAAGTCTGCTATAGTTCTGTACCATATCATATACAACCATATACTTATATCTTATCTACAATATTATGCGTGCGGGGTATCAGTTTGAAAGGCATTCTGGAACATCCTGAAGTCCTCAAACTGTTTTCCCCGACGTTATTAGGCAGGGGGAGGACTAGAAACATGAAAACTATTGACAGAACCAGTGAGGGACCTGTATATGTTAATAAAGGTTTCAAGAGGATGTGTCAAGGATCATCAGAATGTGAAATAAGTTAGTAGGATGACCTTGTTCAATAAGGGAACGTCACTGGGCAAACAGATAAATGAAGGCGCGACCATGCACGTGTATTTATTTAGAGTAGTGCTATGAAGGTATTTAACCCCCGATATCCAATAGCTATTCAGATAGTGTCCAATGGCTCATGGTTGTGCCTATTGTGAAGAAGAGCTCTCGTTATTTACTATGCTCCGTTTAGAATTTTTCGGGGAACATATTTTTGCAATTCAACAAACTCTTGTTGGAACAATGCACACGTATATCTGAGGCCCGAGATATACAAAATGTAGTTTTTAATTTTCCAAAAATCAGACAGTGTCATTTTCTCATACTCAATTGGCCGTTTCAGAAGTGTACAGGTCACTGGTTTGGGACCTTTATCATTAAATGTCGGTTTGAGATCGCGACAAGACGACCTTTATCAGTAAATGTCGGTTTGAGGTCGCGACAAGACGACCTTTATCAGTAAATGTCGGTTTGAGATCGCGACAAGACGACCTTTATCAGTAAATGTCGGTTTGAAATCGCGACAAGACCATCTTTATCAGTAAATGTCGGTTTGAGATCGCGACAAGACGACCTTTATCAGTAAATGTCGGTTTGAGATCGCGACAAGACCATCTTTATCATTAAATGTCGGTTTGAGATCGCGACAAGACGACCTTTATCATTAAATGTCGGTTTGAGATCGCGACAAGACGACCTTTATCATTAAATGTCGGTTTGAGATCGCGACAAGACGACCTTTATCAGTAAATGTCGGTTTGAGATCGCGACAAGACGACCTTTATCATTAAATGTCGGTTTGAGATCGCGACAAGACCACCTTTATCATTAAATGTCGGTTTGAGATCGCGACAAGACGACCTTTATCATTAAATGTCGGTTTGAGATCGCGACAAGACGACCTTTATCAGTAAATGTCGGTTTGAGATCGCGACAAGACGACCTTTATCAGTAAATGTCGGTTTGAGATTGCGACAAGACGACCTTTATCTGTAAATGTCGGTTTGAGATCGCGACAAGACCACATTAATCCTAAAATTCGGTTTGAGATCGCGACAAGACCTTTATCAGTAAATGTCGGTTTGAGATCGCGACAAGACGACCTTTATCAGTAAATGTCGGTTTGAGATCGCGACAAGACCATCTTTATCATTAAATGTCGGTTTGAGATCGCGACAAGACGACCTTTATCATTAAATGTCGGTTTGAGATCGCGACAAGACGACCTTTATCAGTAAATGTCGGTTTGAGATCGCGACAAGACGACCTTTATCAGTAAATGTCGGTTTGAGATTGCGACAAGACGACCTTTCTCTGTAAATGTCGGTTTGAGATCGCGACCATCCCAATTTAATCCTAAAATTCGGTTTGAGATCGCGACAAGACCTTTATCAGTAAATGTCGGTTTGAGATCGCGACAAGACGACCTTTATCAGTAAATGTCGGTTTGAGATCGCGACAAGACGACCTTTATCAGTAAATGTCGGTTTGAGATCGCGACAAGACGACCTTTATCAGTAAATGTCGGTTTGAGATTGCGACAAGACGACCTTTATCTGTAAATGTCGGTTTGAGATCGCGACAAGACCACATTAATCCTAAAATTCGGTTTGAGATCGCGACAAGACCTTTATCAGTAAATGTCGGTTTGAGATCGCGACAAGACGACCTTTATCAGTAAATGTCGGTTTGAGATCGCGACAAGACCATCTTTATCATTAAATGTCGGTTTGAGATCGCGACAAGACGACCTTTATCAGTAAATGTCGGTTTGAGATCGCGACAAGACGACCTTTATCAGTAAATGTCGGTTTGAGATTGCGACAAGACGACCTTTATCTGTAAATGTCGGTTTGAGATCGCGACAAGACCACATTAATCCTAAAATTCGGTTTGAGATCGCGACAAGACCTTTATCAGTAAATGTCGGTTTGAGATCGCGACAAGACGACCTTTATCAGTAAATGTCGGTTTGAGATCGCGACAAGACGACCTTTATCATTAAATGTCGGTTTGAGATCGCGACAAGACCATCTTTATCAGTAAATGTCGGTTTGAGATCGCGACAAGACGACCTTTATCAGTAAATGTCGGTTTGAGATCGCGACAAGACGACCTTTATCATTAAATGTCGGTTTGAGATCGCGACAAGACGACCTTTATCATTAAATGTCGGTTTGAGATCGCGACAAGACGACCTTTATCAGTAAATGTCGGTTTGAGATTGCGACAAGACGACCTTTATCTGTAAATGTCGGTTTGAGATCGCGACAAGACCACATTAATCCTAAAATTCGGTTTGAGATCGCGACAAGACCTTTATCAGTAAATGTCGGTTTGAGATCGCGACAAGACGACCTTTATCAGTAAATGTCGGTTTGAGATCGCGACAAGACGACCTTTATCAGTAAATGTCAGTAAATGTCGGTTTGATCGCGACAAGACGACCTTTATCAGTAAATGTCGGTTTGAGATCGCGACAAGACGACCTTTATCAGTAAATGTCGGTTTGAGATCGCGACAAGACCATCTTTGTCAGTAAATGTCGGTTTGAGATCGCGACAAGACGACCTTTATCATTAAATGTCGGTTTGAGATCGCGACAAGAAGACTTTTATCATTAAATGTCGGTTTGAGATCGCGACAAGACGACCTTTATCAGTAAATGTCGGTTTGAGATCGCGAAAAGACGACCTTTATCATTAAATGTCGGTTTGAGATCGCGACAAGACCATCTTTATCAGTAAATGTCGGTTTGAGATCGCGACAAGACGACCTTTATCAGTAAATGTCGGTTTGAGATCGCGACATGACGACCTTTATCATTAAATGTCGGTTTGAGATCGCGACAAGACGACCTTTACCATTAAATGTCGGTTTGAGATCGCGACAAGACCACCTTTATCAGTAAATGTCGGTTTGAGATCGCGACAAGACGACCTTTATCATTAAATGTCGGTTTGAGATCGCGACAAGACCACCTTTACCATTAAATGTCGGTTTGAGATCGCGACATGACGACCTTTATCATTAAATGTCGGTTTGAGATCGCGACAAGACGACCTTTATCAGTAAATGTCGGTTTGAGATCGCGACAAGACGACCTTTATCATTAAATGTCGGTTTGAGATCGCGACAAGAAGACCTTTATAATTAAATGTCAGTTTGAGATCGCGACAAGACGACCTTTATCAGTAAATGTCGGTTTGAGATCGCGACAAAACCACCTTTATCATTAAATGTCGGTTTGAGATCGCGACAAGACGACCTTTTTCATTAAATGTCGGTTTGAGATCGCGACAAGACCATCTTTATCAGTAAATGTCGGTTTGAGATCGCGACAAGACGACCTTTATCAGTAAATGTCGGTTTGAAGACGACCTTTATCAGTAAATGTCGGTTTGAGATCGCGACAAGACGACCTTTATCAGTAAATGTCGGTTTGAGATCGCGACAAGACGACCTTTATCATTAAATGTCGGTTTGAGATCGCGACATGACGACCTTTATCATTAAATGTCGGTTTGAGATCGCGACAAGACGACCTTTACCATTAAATGTCGGTTTGAGATCGCGACAAGACGACCTTTATCAGTAAATGCCGGTTTGAGACTGTGACAAAGCGACAACATGACAAGACAAGGTGACTATACGAAATGGATATAAACACCCAATGTAGAATTTTTACGCTATACTTACCAGACTTGATTTCTAAAAGCGTCCTTATCTAAGACTTGTTATGATTTCATATGTTTTTGGAAGTATCCGTATTTTTTGAAAGACAATACAAACTCGTTGTTGTTACTGAGAGTATAATCAACATACCGTAACAATAACACTGTTATTTAGACATCTTAGTTTATACTGTATAAAGAATTTAATTTCAGTTTTAGAAATATACTTTTTCGGTGTTTCACTCTACTTTCATCACTGTTCCAGCTTAGAAGGACTATAAGACAGTTCTTCCTCTAATTATTTTGAAAAGGAACGACATATAATATGAATGTGAAAAAAATAAGTTTATCTAATTAAGACAGCATGTAAAATATCGTATGATATGATGGTTTAGAGACTGAATTTTTCTTCTGTTCTTCTTACGTCACCATGAGTTCGATCCCTGGTAGTTATAATGATTTACTATGTCTCGGGGAGGAGCAGACCGGAGCCTTTTGTATTGCTTGCTTTTACGAATGACGCGCACATTAATTACACGACCTACCAGTCGTTACAACTCTGGTTTAAATAGTTAAAAAACACGTAGGAAAGTCGTCAGACGGGTACACATACTGCATACAACGACACGCAATCTCTCTACTGGGATTGTGTAATTCAGTTTTATTGCAAACATATCATCATTTACATTGTGACTGTTTCAAAACGTCAGAATTCCAAGTTGTTGTCTCTGTCTCATACAAGCCTGCCGGGTTATACACAAGGCTGTCGGGTTGTTTTCTCTTTATACACAGGACTGTCGGGTTGTTGTCTCTTTATACACCGGTCTGTCGGGTTGTTGTCTCTTTATACACTGGACTGTCAGGTTGTTGTCTCTTTATAAACAGGACTGTCGGGTTGTTGTATCTTTATACACAGGACTGTCGGGTTGTTGTTTCTTTATACACAGGACTGTCGGGTTGTTGTATCTTTATAAACAGGATTGTCGGGTTGTTGTCTCTTTATACACAGGTCTGTCGGGTTGTTGTCTCTTTATACACAGGTCTGTCGGGTTGTTCTTTCTTTATACACAGGTCTGTCGGGTTGTTCTTTCTTTATACACAGGACTGTCGGGTTGTTGTATCTTTATACACAGGACTGTCGGGTTGTTCTTTCTTTATACACAGGACTGTCGGGTTGTTGTCTCTTTATACACAGGTCTGTCGGATTATTGTTTCTTTATACACAGGACTATCGGGTTGTTGTATCTTTATAAACAGGATTGTCGGGTTGTTGTCTCTTTATACACAGGACTGTCAGGTTGTTGTCTCTTTATACACAGGTCTGTCGGGTTGTTGTATCTTTATACACAGGACTGTCAGGTTGTTGTATGTTTATACACAGGACTGTCAGATTGTTGTATCTTTATACACAGGTCTGTCAGATTGTTCTTTCTTTATACACAGGACTGTCGGGTTGTTGTCTCTTTATGCACAGGACTGTCAGATTGTTCTTTCTTTATACACAGGACTGTCGGGTTGTTGTCTCTTTATGCACAGGACTGTCGGGTTGTTGTCTCTTTATACACAGGACTGTCGGGTTGTTGTCTCTTTATACAGAGGTTGTTGTCTCTTTATACACAGGACTGTCGGGTTGATGTCTTAGATGCACAGACAGGGTTGTTGTCTGTATTTATATACAAAGACAGGGTTGTTGTCTGTATTTATATACGCAGACAGGGTTGTTGTCTATACTTATATACAGAGAGGGTTGTTTATAATTAGATGCAAATACAGGGTTGTTGTCTATACTTATATACACAAACAGGGTTGTTGTCTATACTTATATACAAAGACAGGGTTGTTGTCTATAATTAGATGCAAATACAGGGTTGTTGTCTATACTTATATACACATACAGGGTTATTTTCTATACTTATATATACACAGACAGGGTTGTTTTCTATATTTATATACACAGACAGGGTTGTTGTCTATACTTATAAACATATACAGGGTTGTTGTCTATACTTATATACATAGATTGTTGTCTATTGTTGTCTATACTTATATACACAGACAGGGTTGTTGTCTATACTTATATACACATACAGGGTTATATTATACACAGACAGGGTTGTTGTCTATACTTATATACACAGACAGGGTTGTTGTCTATAATTATATACACATACAGGATTGTTTTCTATACTTATATACACATACAGGGTTGTTGTCTATACTTATATACACAGACAGGGTTATAGTCTATACTTATATATACACGAACAGGGTTGTTATCTATATTTATATACACAGACAGGGTTGTTGTCTATACTTATATACACAGACAGGGTTGTTGTCTATACTTATATACAAAGACAGGGTTGTTGTCTATACTTATATACACATACAGGGTTATTGTCTATACTTATATATACACGAACAGGGTTGTTTTCTATATTTATATACACAGACAGGGTTGTTGTCTATACTTATATATAGAGAGAGAGTTGTTGTCAATACTTATATACACAGACAGGGTTGTTGTCTATATTTATATACACAGACAGGGTTATTTTCTATACTTATATACACAGACAGGGTTGTTGTCTATACTTATATACACATACAGGGCTGTTTTCTATACTTTTATACAAAGACAGGGTTGTTGTCTATAATTAGATGCAAATACAGGGTTGTTGTCTATACTTATATACACAGACAGGGTTGTTGTCTATACTTATATACACATACAGGGCTGTTTTCTATACTTACATACATAGGATTGTTGTCTATACTTATATATACAGAGAGAGTTGTTGTCAATACTTATATACACAGACAGGGTTGTTGTCTATATTTATATACACAGACAGGGTTATTTTCTATACTTATATACACAGACAGGGTTGTTGTCTATACTTATATACACATACAGGGTTATTTTCTATACTTATATACACAGACAGGGTTGTTGTCTATACTTATATACACATACAGGGCTGTTTTCTATACTTTTGTACAAAGACAGGGTTGTTGTCTATAATTAGATGCAAATACAGGGTTGTTGTCTATACTTATACACACAGACAGGGTTGTTGTCTATACTTATATACACATACAGGGCTGTTTTCTATACTTATATACATAGGATTGTTGTCTATACTTATATATAGAGAGAGAGTTGTTGTCAATACTTATATACACAGACAGGGTTGTTGTCTATATCTAAATACACAGACAGGGTTGTTGTCTATACTTATATACACAGACAGGGTTGTTGTCTATACTTATATACACAGACAGGGTTGTTGTCTATAATTATATACACAGACAGGGTTGTTGTCTATAATTATATACACAGACAGGGTTGTTGTCTATACTTATAAACATATACAGGGTTGTTGTCTATACTTATATACATAGGATTGTTGTCTATACTTATATATACAGAGAGGGTTGTTGTCTATACTTATATACACAGACAGGGTTGTTGTCTATACTTATAAACATAGACAGGGTTGTTGTCTATACTTATATACATAGGATTGTTGTCTATACTTATATATACAGAGAGGGTTGTTGTCTATAATTATATACACATACAGGGTTGTTGTCTATACTTATAAACATAGACAGGGTTGTTGTCTATACTTATAAACAAAGACAGGGTTGTTGTCTATACTTATATACATAGGATTGTTGTCTATACGTATATATGCAGAGAGGGTTGTTGTCTATAATTATATACACAGACAGGGCTGTTTTCTATACCTATACACACATACAGGGTTGTTATCTATACTTATATACATAGGATTGTTGTCTATACTTATATATACAGTGAGGGTTGTTGTCTATAATTATATACACATACAGGGTTGTTGTCTGTATTTTTATACACAGACAGGGTTGTTGTCTATAATTATATACACAGACAGGGTTATTGTCTATATCTATATACACAGACAGGGTTGTTGTCTATACTTATATACACAGACAGGGTTGTTGTCTGTATCTATATACACAGACAGGGTTGTTGTCTATACTTATATACACAGACAGGGTTATTGTCTATATCTATATACACAGATAGGGTTGTTGTCTATACTTATATACAAAGACAGGGTTGTTGGCTGTATTTTTATACACAGACAGGGTTGTTGTCTATAATTATATACACAGACAGGGTTATTGTCTATATCTATATACACAGACAGGGTTGTTGTCTATAATTATATACACAGACAGGGTTATTGTCTATATCTATATACACAGACAGGGTTGTTGTCTGTATCTATATACAAAGACAGGGTTGTTGTCTGTATTTTTATACACAGACAGGGTTGTTGTCTATAATTATATACACAGACAGGGTTATTGTCTATATCTATATACAAAGACAGGGTTGTTGTCTGTATTTTTATACACAGACAGGAGACACAGATCTTCCAGGCAGTTGTATGTGATGTAAATGTATTAATTTGTTCTCTAAAGGTACAGCTGATATAAGCCGTGCATTAGGGATCGCTTAGGAAAAACACTATGAATGATTAATTCAGACAATTACATTATTGGTTGTTTTATTCAGAGAAATAGCTCTGTTGGTCGATATCACTCTCTCTACACCGTCAAAGTAATAGTTTGTCTACATTGAGGGAATGGTGTGTTACGTACTGTAGGTCTACAGGACAGTAACATTGAGGGAATGGTGTGCTACGTACTGTAGGTCTACAGGACAGTAACATTGAGGGAATGGTGTAGGACAGGTCTACAGGACAGTAACATTGAGGGAATGGTGTGTTATAATGTAGGTCTACAGGGCAGTAACATTGAGGTCTACAGGACAGTAACATTGAGGGAATGGTGTGTTACTGTAGGTCTACAGGACAGTAACATTGAGGGAATTGTGGTCTACAGGACAGTAACATTGAGGGAATTACTGTAGGTCTACAGGACAGTAACATTGAGGGAATGGTGTGTTACGTACTGTAGGTCTACAGGACAGTAACATTGAGGGAATGGTGTGTTAACTGTAGGTCTACAGGACAGTGTGTGTGTTACGTACTGTAGGTCTACAGGGCAGTAACATTGACCTACAGGACAGTAACATTGAGGAAATGGTGTGTTACGTACTGTAGATCTACAGGACAGTAACATTGAGGGAATGGTGTGTTACGTACTGTAGGTCTACAGGACAGTAACATTGAGGGAATGGTGTGTTACGTCTACAGGACAGTAACATTGTGGTGTGTTAGGTAGGTCTACAGGACAGTAACATTGAGGGAATGGTGTGTTACGTACTGTAGGTCTACAGGGACAGTAACATTGAGGGAATGGTGTGTTACGTACTGTAGGTGGTGTGTTACTACAGGACAGTAACATTGAGGGAATGGTGTGTTACGTACTGTAGGTCTACAGGACAGTAACATTGAGGGAATGGTGTGTTACGTACTGTAGGTCTACAGGACAGTAACATTGAGGGAATGGTGTGTTACGTACTGTAGGTCTACAGGACAGTAACATTGAGGGAATGGTGTTAGTCTAACATTGAGGGAATGGTGTGTTACGTACTGTAGGGGACAGTAACATTGAGGGAATGGTGTGTTACGTACTGTAGGTCTACAGGACAGTAACATTGAGGGAATGGTGTGTTACGTACTGTAGGTCTACAGGACAGTAACATTGAGGGAATGGTGTGTTACGTACTGTAGGTCTACAGGACAGTAACATTGAGGGAATGGTGCGTTACGTACTGTAGGTCTACAGGACAGTAACATTGAGGGAATGGTGTGTTACGTACTGTAGGTCTACAGGACAGTAACATTGAGGGAATGGTGCGTTACGTACTGTAGGTCTACAGGACAGTAACATTGAGGGAATGGTGTGTTACGTACTGTAGGTCTACAGGACAGTAACATTGAGGGAATGGTGTGTTACTACAGGACAGTAACATTGAGGGAATGGTGCGCTACGTACTGTAGGTCTACAGGACAGTAACATTGAGGGAATGGTGGTGTTACGTACTGTAGGTCTACAGGACAGTAACATTGAGGGAATGGTGCGTTACGTACTGTAGGTCTACAGGACAGTAACATTGAGGGAATGGTGCGTTACGTACTGTAGGTCTACAGGACAGTAACATTGATCTACAGGACAGTAACATTGAGGGAATGGTGCGCTACGTACTGTAGGTCTACAGGACAGTAACATTGAGGGAATGGTGCGTTACGGTAGGTCTACAGGACAGTAACATGTAGGTCTACAGGACAGTAACATTGAGGGAATGGTGCGTTACGTACTGTAGGTCTACAGGACAGTAACATTGAGGGAATGGTGCGTTAGGTACTGTAGGTCTACAGGACAGTAACATTGAGGGAATGGTGTGTTACGTACTGTAGGTCTACAGTAGGTCTACAGGACAGTAACATTGAGGGAATGGTGCGTTACGTACTGTAGGTCTACAGGACAGTAACATTGACCTACAGGACAGTAACATTGAGGGAATGGTGCGCTACGTACTGTAGGTCTACAGGACAGTAACATTGAGGGAATGGTGTGTTACGTACTGTAGGTCTACAGGACAGTAACATTGAGGGAATGGTGTGTTACGTACTGTAGGTCTACAGGACAGTAACATTGAGGGAATGGTGTGTTACGTACTGTAGATCTACAGGACAGTAACATTGAGGGAATGGTGTGTTACGTACTGTAGGTCTACAGGACAGTAACATTGAGGGAATGGTGTGCTACGTACTGTAGGTCTACAGGACAGTAACATTGAGTTATATTTATAGTATATTTAGTTGAAGAATACACATGTTAAAGTAAATTATTGACTATATTTGACCTGATGTCTGAATGAAAGTAACCCTGTGATCTGATGTTAAGTCCATTGACCGACGAAAAGTACAATGGTTTTGTTAGCGTGAGGATGGGGTTGTTAGGGATGGAGCTTGCGAGCCATTGTCACAACATGGAATCTGACTGCAGAAAAGCCAGATATTATTGGAGTCGCAGAAGTTCGTATAACACAACCTGTAGACGATTAGAGTGTGGCGTTCAGATCACTACACGGTCACCTTCATCAGACATATGAAAATACACAAAGAAGGGGATCCACTTCCTCCTATAGTAAACGATACTAGTCCCATTGGTTCCATTGTCTCCAGGTTATAAGCAGATATTCTCGTACCCCTGGTGGGAAAACTGAACATCATGTCAAAAACTCGATAGACCCTGCAGTAAATACTACAGAAGGTCCTTGTTCAAAACAATCAGGAATGTACCTTTTCACCAACACACCCACTGACAAAGCACTTGGTATCATTCGGAGCCGCCTAGAGCAAGACCGGTCATGGCGAAAGAACACCAATCTCCATATCCAAGATATCATGAATTTACTAGAATTTGTATTTACAACATACGTTGCCTTCTAAGATACCACCTATCAGTAACAGTTTGGCACAGGTATTGGAGACCAGTGTCGCCAATTATTGGTGGAGCACTTGAAGAAAGAGGCTATAGCCAGCGGCCTCCGTAAAATGCGAGCCCAGTCTATGGAAGCGGTATGTCTATGACATATTGGACATTGTAAAAATTTGTCACGGAAAGATTTCACTGAGCTTATCAATACCATAGACTTCACCGACAACATCAAATTCACCTGTGAGTAAGAAATCAGAGGTAATATACCATTTCTTGACACCCTCCTAGTAAAGAAAAATGACGTAACTGTCATGGAATTGTTCCGATCACACCACCCCTTACACCAGAAGTTGGGCGTGGTTCAAACCTTACTCAACAGATGTGAAACGATTGTCACAGATCAAGACAGGAAACAAAAACAAAGCCACATACATAGCGCCATGAAAACATGTGGATACACTGATTGGGCAAGCAGAAAGTTAACAATGGGTTTTAATAAATAAATAAGTGGGGAAAACCCATAAGAATCAACATCTATTCTGGTGTAGATCAGGAAAAGTTCATTTTCTAGGTCCCAGTGGATCCCAAAGGGATGCAGGGCGCTCTTCAAATAGTTCATACAAATCAAAATAGTAGGGAGAGCACAACAGCTGACTGCCACAGTATTACTACACCTGGCCACAGCTGTTGTGCTCTTCCTACTATTTTGATTTGAATGAGTTTTAATAAAAAACAGAAAAGACTTAGGGAAGAAACAACACGGAAAAGAACAAATCAACAGATTGTCATCCCTTATATCACCTGTGAGGAATCATTCAGAGGACTTACCGTGACCATGGCATCGCAACAGCCATGAAACCTCTCAAGACTCTCCGAAATATCCTAGTCCGTCCTAAGGATAAAACTACCAAAGAGAACACCAGAAAGTCGCGGAATCCCAAGAAGTTAAAAAAAATCACTAGCTCAGAAATATTCTCAGTCCCAGACTAATAAATCTGCACATACAGATCATTACACGCAGCAAAATCACATCATCGACTTGAAAAATTCCAGTATAGTTGATAGGGAAAACAATCTTTTCAGACAGTTGGTTAAGGAAGCAATATGGATACGCCGCGGCGGGTCAGTACTAAATAGGGACGAGGGGGGCGACTGGCACTCGTACATCTATGACCGAGTGTTAAACAAAGTGTAGCCGAATTGACTTCAGTTTATCGCTACCATATGGTGTACATTTTGGTCTATAATCTGTTTACCATCTCGTCACACTGTTTTTAACGTAGTGTACTCAGGATTATAGTACAGCTGAAAACGTTTGTGGATTCCTTACCATCTCGTACACAACGCACGTCATTTGCCTGGTAAAGGTGACCGTGTAGTCATCGAAACGTCACACCTTAATCATCTGTTTGTATTATAAAACCTTCTATGTATGTATAGAGAATAGAGAAAATCTTACTTTCATGGTGTTTTTCTCCTTTACCTCTTTGCTTGTATCACGACGATTCGACACTTTATTTATGAAGTGATCATCAGATTTGTGTTTGTGATTGACATAACATCTCAAACTCAAATGAAACTATACTCAGTTAGTAATTACTTAAAAGTGTTGATACACAAACTTACATATAAGATAAGCTTGGAAACTTTTCTGTTGTTCTGTTATTACCACATGGGAAAATGATCGGTTCACCTTATCTACCTGTGTTTCACACAACACTTTCTTCCTACCATATCATAATTTCATCCAAATATTGTTCAACTACTAGATATATAGTATATCTATTTGAAAAGGACATCAAATATGGCTATTAAACACTAAAATTTGATATTATAGAATTACGGACTTTTGATGAAACCGATATATGGTTTTACCAATCCGATAAAAATATCGACCGGGGACAGACTACGGGGTTGATATTTTTTCCCGAGTCGATATAACCACGGACTTAGGTATAAATATATCTAAATATGTGATATAACATTGTATTGACCAAAACCTGAAGTAGAAAAATCTGGCAGGATAGGGGACAGTGACTTATGCTTCAGAAAACCCAACACAGACACATCTGTAAACTAAAGATCGGTTTAACTATGGTAATACATGACAGAATATTTAAAAAGAAGAATAAGACCATGTGTCCTGGAACGATAAACGTCTCCTGCTTCATCGATGATACTCGACATGTAAATCTTGGTCAATCCAAATGTTTCGAAAAACAAATTCTGAATATCGCCTGCAATTGTCGCCAAATTCAACCATTTGTGTGTGGACGCCAAGTTTACAACCAACCTGTTACCAATCTGTCTCTTAAAATGTTACACTAAGCTTGGTAAAAACTTGTTTCTTGCCCATACATTGAGTAAGGCATGCGATTATCTGAATGCACAGAAAACACTGTCTTTTCATTTTTTTTTGATATTTAGAAATTTTAAAATCAGTTCGTTAATTGATGTGTTTCTGTATAAAAATGAAAAAAAGATGGTTATATCAATTTCATTACGTCAACCAATACTGAGAATGTCTCGTCTAGGCCATGAATTGTCAAATGCATGATTGAGGCTCCAGATATCCTGTGTTGGACCACTATGTGTAAGCTGGTTCTTTTTCTGTCTAAATACGGTACATATATTGAATGTTATTTGAGACGCTGTCACATTCACTTTGGAAGCGTTAATCATATATATATAAATGTGTATGTATAGTGTGTCGAGACCCAATACTGATGGCTAACTCAATGATAGTACACATTCTATTAATATCGTCAGGCGCCCGCTTTTATCCCCAACATTAAGTGTTTTTGTTGGCTGAGGTATTCATCCTAGATTGCTACCGACCCGATGTTGAGAAGAATTAATGGTATGTGAGATAATCAGTAGAGTTACAGAAGTGACATACAGCAGTTCGACAGAATATGCAGAATATTTTTATCTCTAGACGTTTCAGTCTCATCTTCTGGTCTGTTTGATAGCTTCTAGTTTTCTATTCTTCGCTCTGTTGCTTTTAAAATTTCAGGTTCATTATTTGCTGTACGTTTCGATACTTCTCTCGTTTTATTTAACACGTCGGGGCAACAACAGTAACGAGATAGATATTCGCGGAAAGTCGACTACGTCAGCATGGGGTCTAGTGGTCGGAGGGCGATGTCGCTACTACTGATGTAATGGTACCGTAATTGGATTTGGTCAGTGTGTGTAGTGGACTTCGGTGGTAGCTGCACATCGGTACCGTGATAAGGGATGGTCAGTTTTTGTTCCGGACACTAGTGATGTGGCCGTACCATGATAAGGTGTGGTCAGTTTTTGTTCCGGACACTAGTGATATGGCCGTACCATGATAAGGGGAGGTCAGTATACAGGTTTATACTGGACTCTGGTAGCATGTGGTAGTATCGTGATATAATGTGGTCAATGTATTTACTGGATACTGGTGATGGTCAGTGTGCATGTATACAGAAGTCAAAGGCGTGGTCCTTTTGGATTCGTAAAAGGGTCAGTGTATATACTGGACATAGGTGATGTGGGCAATGCATATACTGGACATAGGTGATATGACCAATGTAATACTGGACATAGGTGATGTGACCAATGTATATACTGGACATAGGTGATGTGACCAATGTATACACTGGACATAGGTGATGTGACCAATGTATATACTGGACATAGGTGATGTGACCAATGTATATACTGGACATAGGTGATGTGACCAATGTATATACTGGATATAGGTGATGTGACCAATGTATGTACTGGACATAGGTGATGTGATCAATGTATATACTGGACATAGGTGATGTGGCCAATGTATTTACTGGACATAGGTGATATGACCAATGTATACACTGGACACAGGTGATGTGACCAACGTATTTACTGGACATAGGTGATGTGGCCAATGTATTTACTGGACATAGGTGATGTGGCCAATGTATTTACTGGACATAGGTGATATGACCAATATATACACTGGACATAGGTGATGTGGCCAAAGTATTTACTGGACATAGGTGATGTGGTCAATGTATTTACTGGACATAGGTGATATGACCAATGTATACACTGGACATAGGTGATGTGACCAATGTATATACTGGACATAGGTGATGTGACCAATGTATATACTGGACATAGGTGATATGACCAATGGGACAGGTTGTGGTCAAGCAATAATAGCGATGTCAAAATACAAACACTCACATAATGATATAAATATATAAACAACAAACACTGGATGTGTTCCGTGAGAGTAAGAAATTAATGACTTGGATCTGATCCCATATACACGAGTAGAACGGGTCTTGTCGGGGGAAAGAATTGATAGGTCTCTAAGTTTACGTTTGGTTAGGGAGGTATTTGGGGAGTGTTTACTGTTTTACCTAATGGTTCTACATACAATGGTGCTGGTTTTCATACGCGAAGTTTATTAGGCTCAATTCGTGTTATGGAGACCAGAAAACTATGGCGTGAGCAGCTTCAGATATATCGATTTCTTCGTCAATAAATATTAAATACATGTCTTTTCTATTCCTGACGGTAAAGGACGTTAAATGTATATATCCAGTGTAGTCATACGGTAAATGATATATATCATAGACTCCTGTATCTGTTGTATGTTGTAGGTGGCATTAACTCCTGTATCTGTTGTATGTGACATTAACTCCTGCATCTGTTGTATGTTGTAGGTGACATTAACTCCTGTATCTGTTGTATGTTGTGACATTAACTCCTGTATCTGTTGTATGTTGTAGGTGACATTAACTCCTGTATCTGTTGTATGTCGTGACATTAACTCCTGTATCTGTTGTATGTTGTGACATTAACTCCTGTATCTGTTGTATGTTGTAGGTGACATTAACTCCTGTATCTGTTGTATGTTGTGACATTAACTCCTGTATCTGTTGTATGTTGTAGGTGACATTAACTCCTGTATCTGTTGTATGTTGTGACATTAACTCCTGTATCTGTTGTGTGTTGTGACATTAACTCCTGTATCTGTTGTATGTTGTAGGTGACATTAACTCCTGTATATGTTGTATGTTGTAGGTGACATTAACTCCTGTATCTGTTGTATGTTATGACATTAACTCCCGTATTTGTTGTATGTTGTAGGTGACATTAACTCCTGTATCTGTTGTATGTTGTGACATTAACTCATGTATTTGTTGTATGTTGTAGGTGACATTAACTCCTGTATCTGTTGTATGTTGTGACATTAACTCCTGTATCTGTTGTATGTTGTGACATTAACTCCTGTATCTGTTGTATGTTGTAGGTGACATTAACTCCTGACATTAAGTCCTGTATCTGTTGTATGTTGTGACATTAACTCCTGTATCTGTTGTATGTTGTAGGTGACATTAACTCCTGTATCTGTTGTATGTTGTGACATTAACTCCTGTATCTGTTGTATGTTGTGACATTAACTCCTGTATCTGTTGTATGTTGTAGGTGACATTAACTCCTGTATCTGTTGTATGTTGTGACATTAACTCCTGTATCTGTTGTATGTTGTGACATTAACTCCTGTATCTGTTGTATGTTGTGACATTAACTCCTGTATCTGTTGTATTTTGTGACGTTAACTCCTGTATCTGTTGTATGTTGTAGGTGACATTAACTCCTGTATCTGTTGTATGTTTGTATGTGATATTAACTCCTGTATCTGTTGTATGGTGTAGGTGACATTAACTCCTGTATCTGTTGTATGTTGTGACATTAACTCCTGTATTTGTTGTATGTTGTAGGTGACATTAACTCCTGTATCTGTTGTATGTTGTGACATTAACTCCTGTATCTGTTGTATGTTGTGACATTAACTCCTGTATCTGTTGTATGTTGTATGTGACATTAACTCCTGTATCTGTTGTATGTTGTTACATTAACTCCTGTATCTGTTGTATGTTGTGACATTAACTCCTGTATCTGTTGTATGTTGTGACATTAACTCCTGTATATGTTGTAGGTGACATTAACTCCTGTATCTGTTGTATGTTGTAGGTGACACTAACTCCTGTATCTGTTGTATGTTGTAGGTGACATTAACTCCTGTATCTGTTGTATGTTGTAGGTGACATTAACTCCTGTATCTGTTGTATGTTGTGACATTAACTCCTGTATCTGTTGTATGTTGTGACATTAACTCCTGTATATGCTGTATGTTGTGACATTAACTCCTGTATCTGTTGTATGTTGTAGGTGACATTAACTCCTGTATCTGTTGTATGTTGCAGGTGACATTAACTCCTTTATCTGTTGTATGTTGTGACATTAACTCCTGTATCTGTTGTATGTTGTGACATTAACTCCTGTATCTGTTGTATGTTGTAGGTGACATTAATTCCTGTATCTGTTGTATGTTGTAGGTGACATTAACTCCTGTATCTGTTGTATGTTGTAGGTGACATTAACTCCTGTATCTGTTGTATGTTGTAGGTGACATTAACTCCTGTATCTGTTGTATGTTGTAGGTGACATTAACTCCTGTATCTGTTGTATGTTGTGACATTAACTCCTGTATCTGTTGTATGTTGTGACATTAACTCCTGTATCTGTTGTATGTTGTAGGTGACATTAACTCCTGTATCTGTTGTATGTTGTGACATTAACTCCTGTATCTGTTGTATGTTGTGACATTAACTCCTGTATCTGTTGTATGTTTGTAAGTGATATTAACTCCTGTATCTGTTGTATGGTGTAGGTGACATTAACTCCTTTATCTGTTGTATGTTGTGACATTAACTCCTGTATCTGTTGTATGTGACATTAACTCCTGCATCTGTTGTATTTTGTGACGTTAACTCCTGTATATGCTGTATGTTGTGACATTAACTCCTGTATCTGTTGTATGTTGTAGGTGACATTAACTCCTGTATCTGTTGTATGTTGCAGGTGACATTAACTCCTGTATCTGTTGTATGTTGTGACATTAACTCCTGTATCTGTTGTATGTTGTGACATTAACTCCTGTATCTGTTGTATGTTGTAGGTGACATTAATTCCTGTATCTGTTGTATGTTGTAGGTGACATTAACTCCTGTATCTGTTGTATGTTGTAGGTGACATTAACTCCTGTATCTGTTGTATGTTGTAGGTGACATTAACTCCTGTATCTGTTGTATGTTGTAGGTGACATTAACTCCTGTATCTGTTGTATGTTGTGACATTAACTCCTGTATCTGTTGTATGTTGTGACATTAACTCCTGTATCTGTTGTATGTTGTAGGTGACATTAACTCCTGTATCTGTTGTATGTTGTGACATTAACTCCTGTATCTGTTGTATGTTGTGACATTAACTCCTGTATCTGTTGTATGTTGTAGGTGACATTAACTCCTGTATCTGTTGTATGTTGTGACATTAACTCCTGTATCTGTTGTATGTTGTGACATTAACTCCTGTATCTGTTGTATGTTGTGACATTAACTCCTGTATCTGTTGTATTTTGTGACGTTAACTCCTGTATCTGTTGTATGTTGTAGGTGACATTAACTCCTGTATCTGTTGTATGTTTGTATGTGATATTAACTCCTGTATCTGTTGTATGTTGTAGGTGACATTAACTCCTGTATCTGTTGTATGTTGTGACATTAACTCCTGTATTTGTTGTATGTTGTAGGTGACATTAACTCCTGTATCTGTTGTATGTTGTGACATTAACTCCTGTATCTGTTGTATGTTGTGACATTAACTCCTGTATCTGTTGTATGTTGTATGTGACATTAACTCCTGTATCTGTTGTATGTTGTGACATTAACTCCTGTATCTGTTGTATGTTGTGACATTAACTCCTGTATCTGTTGTATGTTGTGACATTAACTCCTGTATATGTTGTAGGTGACATTAACTCCTGTATCTGTTGTATGTTGTAGGTGACACTAACTCCTGTATCTGTTGTATGTTGTAGGTGACATTAACTCCTGTATCTGTTGTATGTTGTAGGTGACATTAACTCCTGTATCTGTTGTATGTTGTTACATTAACTCCTGTATCTGTTGTATGTTGTGACATTAACTCCTGTATATGCTGTATGTTGTGACATTAACTCCTGTATCTGTTGTATGTTGTAGGTGACATTAACTCCTGTATCTGTTGTATGTTGTGACATTAACTCCTGTATATGCTGTATGTTGTGACATTAACTCCTGTATCTGTTGTATGTTGTAGGTGACATTAACTCCTGTATCTGTTGTATGTTGCAGGTGACATTAACTCCTGTATCTGTTGTATGTTGTGACATTAACTCCTGTATCTGTTGTATGTTGTGACATTAACTCCTGTATCTGTTGTATGTTGTAGGTGACATTAATTCCTGTATCTGTTGTATGTTGTAGGTGACATTAACTCCTGTATCTGTTGTATGTTGTAGGTGACATTAACTCCTGTATCTGTTGTATGTTGTAGGTGACATTAACTCCTGTATCTGTTGTATGGTGTAGGTGACATTAACTCCTGTATCTGTTGTATGTTGTAGGTGACATTAACTCCTGTATCTGTTGTATGTTGTGACATTAACTCCTGTATCTGTTGTATGGTGTAGGTGACATTAACTCCTGTATCTGTTGTATGTTGTAGGTGACATTAACTCCTGTATCTGTTGTATGTTGTAGGTGACATTAACTCCTGTATCTGTTGTATGTTGTGACATTAACTCCTGTATCTGTTGTATGCCCCTCAGATGGGCGGTAACCTCTGCAAGGTTAGGTGCGAATTTGACCAGATATGTGATCATACCTACGACGTTTTCAAGTTCAGGGCGATTACATGGCGCTTCCATGTCTCGGATCGCGATGATCTTGGACGGATCGGGCTTTACGCCTTCAGACGACAGAGTGTGCCCGAAGTATTGCACCTCTGTGGCACCGACTTCTAACTTTTCCTCATTAAATTTCACACCTTTCTCTTGTGCGCGTATCATGACATTTCGCAAGTTCGGTCATGCTCACGTCGTGCGCGGCCATGAACCAAAATGTCGTCTACGATGACGCAAACGCCGCCAATGCCTTCAAGCACTCATCCATTTTACGCTGAAATTCATCTTGCGATGATTTAAGACCAAAAGGGAGACGGAGATACCGATACCTCCCAAAGGGTGTGTTAAAGGTTGGGAGGAAACTTGACCCCGTCTCAAGTTCGATTGACCAATACCCTGACCTTGCATCTAACTTTGTGAAGTATTTAGCTCCAGTGATCTGCGGTAGGACGTCCTCCAAGGTTCTCATTGGGCAGTGGGGTCGTTGTATGACAGCATTTAAGTCTTGGGGTCAAGACATACCCATAACTTACCATTTGACTTTTCAACGACTACTAGGGAGTTAACCCACTCGGTAGGTTCAGTGACCGTTGTTTCTACTTGTAACCTTTCCATTCGATCTATTTCGCCTTTAACTTACCGCGTAAAGCAAAAGGGGTCGATGTGGATCTTACAGTTACCTGGCAAGAGCCCAACACCATTAAATGTTTCCTTATACTGCTCTAATAGGGACTCTTTGGAACATGAGGGGATGTCGACATCGACAGAGTAGGTCAACTTGATGAGGACCAAGTCGAGGCAAGATCGGAAACCAAGTATAGGGGTAGAGTTGGAACTGAAAATGTGAAACTCTATGTCTTGGGTTTGGGACTTGAACTTACAGGACAACTTACAAAACCCTTTTGTGTTTAATGCCTGACCTCCATAAGCAAACAATTTGCTAGTACTCTGGTATACGGGGGGTAACTTACCAAGTTTGTCAAATAAACTGATGGGTAATAGGTTTACCTGGGACCCAGTGTCAAGTTTAAAATTTATTTTGTACTTGTTCGGGCCTATTTCTAGACCGGTGAAGGCCTGATCTTTACCACTATGTGATTCTATACTATCAATAAAGAAATCGATATCAGAATCAGAGTCATGTTCATCATAAGACTTGGTCATGGAAACTTCACTGGAGCGACAAACTTTCGCAAAGTGGTTCCACTTCTTGCAATTGTTACATTGGTGTCCTATGGCTGGACAGGTCTCCTTGCCAACGTGTGCCTTGTATCTTCACTGATGAGCAGGTCCCTGGGGCCTCTTCTTTTTAGATGTGTAGTGCGGGTCCTAGGGACCTTTTCCCCTGAATGGTTTATGACCTCGAGTAACACCGTGAACTTCCGACGAAACTTTAGACTGACTAGAGTCACTAGTATTGGGAGCTGACATTAGTCTTCAATTGCTCTTTTGTATAAGCGTACGTCTGACAAATCTGGACAGCTTATCGAGCGATAACTGGCTACCCTGGTTTATCAACTCCTCTCTTACCTGTGGTGACGTAATGCCGAACACGATACGGTATCTAATCATGTCATTTTCATCGGCGTAACCACAGTCTTTCACCGATAAACGAAGACGGGTGAGATATTCCTCGAACGTTGAACTCATTGTTGAACTTGTAACGAGCAAATACAGGGTTGAGTTTTGGCTGGACGTATGCCTTAAACCTCGTATAGTAAGTCTCAAGTTTGTCGTGATTGTCTGTGATTGTCCAAGTGTTAAAGATAACGCGACCTTTTTCTCCTACCCACAGGAGCAAGTACCGACATTTCACCTTTTCTTCTTTTCCCTCGAGGGGTCCGTCAAATATGAGTTGAACGTGCTGTTGGATTTTTTTCCACGCTTCGGGGAGATTCGACGCCTCCCAGTTCATGACAGGCGGTGTTATACCTGACAAATCCATTTCTGATCTTCGATCACCACTTCTGACACCCTGCAATGACTTATATGTGGTTTAGCGGTTGGGACATGGCCCAGAGAACGACAGACACGTGTTCTCACAACAACAATTTATTCAAAGATGGCGGATCCCGAATTACGGGTACAATACATATGGGGGAGTAACTCCTGACTGTCAACGATATAGGACTATTGGTAGCACAACAGTATTGGTACATAATGTTACATATTGTATGTGACATTAACTCCTGTATCTGTTGTATATTGTAGGTGAAATTAACTCCTGTATATGTTGTATGTTGTGACATTAACTCCTGTATATGTTGTATATTGTAGGTGAAATTAACTCCTGTATATGTTGTATGTTGTGACATTAACTCCTGTATCTGTTGTATATTGTAGGTGAAATTAACTCCTGTATATGTTGTATGTTGTAGGTGACATTAACTCCTGTATCTGTTGTATATTGTATGTGACATTAACTCCTGTATATGTTGTATGTTGTGACATTAACTCCTGTATCTGTTGTATGTTGTAGGTGACATTAACTCCTGTATCTGTTGTATGTTGTAGGTGAAATTAACTCCTGTATATGTTGTATGTTGTGACATTAACTCCTGTATATGTTGTATGTTGTAGGTGACATTAACTCCTGTATCTGTTGTATATTGTATGTGACATTAACTCCTGTATCTGTTGTATGTTGTGACATTAACTCCTGTATCTGTTGTATATTGTAGGTGACATTAACTCCTGTATCTGTTGTATGTTGTAGGTGACATTAACTCCTGTATCTGTTGTATGTGACATTAACTCCTGTATCTGTTGTATGTTGTGACATTAACTCCTGTATCTGTTGTATATTGTGATATTAACTCCTGTATCTGTTGTATGTTGTGACATTAACTCCTGTATCTGTTGTATGTTGTGACATTAACTCCTGTATCTGCTGTATGTTGTGACATTAACTCCTGTATCTGTTGTATGTTGTGACATTAACTCCTATATCTGTTTTATGTTGTGACATTAACTCCTGTATCTGTTGTATGTTGTGACATTAACTCCTGTATCTGTTGTATGTTGTGACGTTAACTCCTGTATCTGTTGTATGTTGCAGGTAACATTAACTCCTGTATCTGTTGTATGTTTGTAAGTGATATTAACTCCTGTATCTGTTGTATGGTGTAGGTGACATTAACTCCTTTATCTGTTGTATGTTGTATGTGACATTAACTCCTGTATCTGTTGTATGGTGTAGGTGACATTAACTCCTGTATCTGTTGTATGTTGTATGTGACATTAACTCCTGTATCTGTTGTATATTGTAGGTGACATTAACTCCTGTATCTGTTGTATGGTGTAGGTGACATTAACTCCTGTATCTGTTGTATGGTGTAGGTGACATTACCTCCTGTATCTGTTTTATGTTGTGACATTAACTCCTGTATCTGTTGTATGTTGTAGGTGACATTAACTCCTGTATCTGTTTTATGTTGTGACATTAACTCCTGTATATGTTGTATGTTGTGACATTAACTCCTGTATATGTTGTATATTGTAGGTGAAATTAACTCCTGTATATGTTGTATGTTGTGACATTAACTCCTGTATATGTTGTATATTGTAGGTGAAATTAACTCCTGTATATGTTGTATGTTGTGACATTAACTCCTGTATCTGTTGTATATTGTAGGTGAAATTAACTCCTGTATATGTTGTATGTTGTAGGTGACATTAACTCCTGTATCTGTTGTATATTGTATGTGACATTAACTCCTGTATCTGTTGTATGTTGTGATATTAACTCCTGTATATGTTGTATGTTGTGACATTAACTCCTGTATCTGTTGTATGTTGTAGGTGACATTAACTCCTGTATCTGTTGTATGTTGTAGGTGAAATAAACTCCTGTATATGTTGTATGTTGTGACATTAACTCCTGTATATGTTGTATGTTGTAGGTGACATTAACTCCTGTATCTGTTGTATATTGTATGTGACATTAACTCCTGTATCTGTTGTATGTTGTGACATTAACTCCTGTATCTGTTGTATGTTGTAGGTGACATTAACTCCTGTATCTGTTGTATGTGACATTAACTCCTGTATCTGTTGTATGTTGTGACATTAACTCCTGTATCTGTGGTATATTGTGACATTAACTCCTGTATCTGTTGTATTTTGTGACGTTAACTCCTGTATCTGTTGTATGCTGTAGGTGACATTAACTCCTGTATCTGTTGTATGTTGTGACATTAACTCCTGTATCTGTTGTATGTTGTGACATTAACTCCTGTATCTGTTGTATGTTGTGACATTAACTCCTGTATCTGTTGTATGTTGTGACATTAACTCCTGTATCTGTTTTATGTTGTGACATTAACTCCTGTATCTGTTGTATGTTTGTAAGTGATATTAACTCCTGTATCTGTTGTATGGTGTAGGTGACATTAACTCCTTTATCTGTTGTATGTTGTATGTGACATTAACTCCTGTATCTGTTGTATGGTGTAGGTGACATTAACTCCTGTATCTGTTGTATGTTGTATGTGACATTAACTCCTGTATCTGTTGTATATTGTAGGTGACATTAACTCCTGTATCTGTTGTATGGTGTAGGTGACATTAACTCCTGTATCTGTTGTATGGTGTAGGTGACATTACCTCCTGTATCTGTTTTATGTTGTGACATTAACTCCTGTATCTGTTGTATGTTGTGACATTAACTCCTGTATCTGTATCTGTTTTATGTTGTGACATTAACTTCTGTATCCGTTGTATGTTGTGACATTAACTCCTGTATCTGTTGTATGTTGTGACATTAACTCCTGTATCTGTTGTATGTGACATTAACTCCTGTATCTGTTGTATGTTGTGACATTAACTCCTGTATCTGTACTATATTGTGACATTAACTCATGTATCTGTTGTATTTTGTGACGTTAACTCCTGTATCTGTTGTATGTTGTAGGTGACATTAACTCCTGTATCTGTTGTATGTTGTGACATTAACACCTGTATCTGTTGTATATTGTAGGTGACATTAACTCCTGTATCTGTTGTATGTTGTGACATTAACTCCTGTATCTGTTGTATGTTGTGACATTAACTCCTGTATCTGTTGTATGTTGTAACATTAACTCCTGTATCTGTTGTATGTTGTGACATTAACTCCTGTATCTGTTGTATGTTGCAGGTGACATTAACTCCTGTATCTGTTGTATGTTTGTAAGTGATATTAACTCCTGTATCTGTTATATGGTGTAGGTGACATTAACTCCTTTATCTGTTGTATGTTGTATGTGACATTAACTCCTGTATCTGTTGTATGGTGTAGGTGACATTAACTCCTGTATCTGTTGTATGTTGTATGTGACATTAACTCCTGTATCTGTTGTATATTGTAGGTGACATTAACTCCTGTATCTGTTGTATGGTGTAGGTGACATTAACTCCTGTATCTGTTGTAAGGTGTAGGTGACATTACCTCCTGTATCTGTTTTATGTTGTGACATTAACTCCTGTATCTGTTGTATGTTGTAGGTGACATTAACTCCTGTATCTGTTTTATGTTGTGCCATTAACTCCTGTATCTGTTGTATGGTGTAGGTGACATTAACTCCTGTATCTGTTGTATGGTGTAGGTGACATTACCTCCTGTATCTGTTGTATGTTGTGACATTAACTCCTGTATCTGTTGTATGTTGTAGGTGACATTACCTCCTGTATCTGTTGTATGTTGTGACATTAACTCCTGTATCTGTTGTATGGTGTAGGTGACATTAACTCCTGTATCTGTTGTATGGTGTAGGTGACATTAACTCCTGTATCTGTTGTATGTGACATTACCTCCTGTATCTGTTGTATGTTGTGACATTAACTCCTGTATCTGTTGTATGTTGTGACATTAACTCCTGTATCTGTTGTATGTTGTGATATTAACTCCTGTATCTGTTGTATGTTGTGACATTAACTCCTTCTGTATGTCGGAGTATTCATAAACTCCTTCTGTGTGTTGTAGGGGACACACGATGCAGACAATCTACCTGAAGTGGTATGTGGTTGGTATGGTCTTCTTCCTCGTCACGTTCCTGGTTATAACTATTCACGTGCACATGAAAAATAGCATCGTAACGCACAAAATAAACCACTGGAAGCTTCGTCCATTGAGGAAGGAAGATCGCGAATCTGACCTATTTATCAAATCTAAATTGGTAGAAGCTGCACTATTGATAAACAAGGCGAAAATCCATGTCCGTGGGACGAAGTCTGCGGATGCTTTGAGAACAGTGGTGGGCGTGATGGATGAAATGTTACAAGCTTTTGACTTGGACTTTGTGTCAGTGACTCAGAGAGAGTTACACGAACCAAACAGTGTGTGTCAAGAAATTTACAAAGGAACTACATTCGGATATCCTTTCTTTGACCGAGGATTCGAACAGCTGCATTGTGGTCACATGGTTGCCGAGGAAAAGTTGGTTACTATAGTTATGCAACACGAGGAATATCGACTCAATAATCTGAGCAGAATTTTGGAAGATATACATAATTATAACGAAAACCTGTCGGTGATAGTGGGTGTGTACACTGCTGAGTTTAACCAGGTCATAAGAGACAAATACCCAAACGTTCGTTTCAAATCGTACGATCGCACGGTAAGTAAAGGTGACATATGGAACAACCTGATCGACTCTGTACGGACGCCTTACATTCTGTTCGCACGTGATTTGATCATGTTTAACAACGACACCCGTTTACATCGTCTCATTCGCGAGATTGAGCGCCTTAAACTTACTTCCGCCGGTGGTGCTTCTCGGGACTCCAATGGCCACTGGAAACTAGGATGTCTGCAGCGAGCATATAAAAACTACACGCTTGTATACGAGGAAGGCTACCACGAGTCTCTCAATGAGTGTGTTTTCTGTGATCACATAGAAAGTGCATTTGTTGTAAGTAAAACGACAATTTCTAAGATCAGTTTCGATGGAAGTATTTCAGGTGAAGGTGTGTGGGAAGATTTTTTCATGCGAGCTGGTGGTGAGTCTGTCGTCTGTCCAGATTCAATGTTTTATGTCAACAGAACAACAAGAAGCCTCAAATCTTTAGAATGGAAAGATTTCGCAGAGAAATACGACTTGAAACAAATAAAACTTTTATCTTCCGATTTTGTGCTTGATTTTGGTTGCTCGGGACTGTTTTCCTGTTTTAGTGGTACAGGTTTCGCTGTGACACCATGCTGTCTCGAAGAGGTGGCCAGACTAGTGACGTTCATCATGAACGCATGCGCAGAGACGGGAGTGATATGTGAGCTACAAGAAGGCACACTACTTGGTGCAGTCAAACTTCAGAAAATATTGCCTTGGGAACGAGACGCTGACATCACGTTCCTTACAGCTAATTATTCACAATTTCAAAATCTCAAGCATATTTTTGGAAAGGCAGGCTATTCCTTTCATGACGGCTCATCATTATGGTGTTGTGTAGACAATCGCACTGCTGGCGGGAAATTCAAAATTTCCAGTAAACATTGGCATGCCGAGTTATATGGACAACATCTGATGGATTCTGAATTACTATTACGTAAATCACTGGCGCCAACCAAAATACAGTTCCATGGTCAGTGGGTAAACGTGCCTAGAAACCCTGGACTACACGTGAGAAACCGATATGGACATGAAATCTACGCTCACTCACAACATTGGTTAGCGACAGGAAAGACGTCGGGCTGGATTAGTTATGACACGAAATCTTTCACAAAATGTCACAGAACTGGATCACACAATTGTTTAGATCGTTATAATACTGATGGAAACCTTCAATTTATATCCCGTGTCCCCTGATAACTTACAGGTGTAGTACTGATACTGACGGAAACCTTCAATTTATATCCCGTGTCCCCTGATAACTTACAGGTGTAGTACTGATACTGACGGAAACCTTCAATTTATATCCCGTGTCCCCTGATAACTTACAGGTGTAGTACTGATACTGACGGAAACCTTCAATTTATATCCCGTGTCCCCTGATAACTTACAGGTGTAGTACTGATACTGACGGAAACCTTCAATTTATATCCCGTGTCCCCTGATAACTTACAGGTGTAGTACTGATACTGACGGAAACCTTCAATTTATATCAACACGTGTCAAATTTTAATAATACATTGTGAAAGGTTATAAACATCCATCCGGAGCGGAATAGTATACGTCTGAAATAATAGGTGTTTGCGGAGTCTAGACAAGGATCAGAATAACGTCTGCTTCTGGAATAACTTATATATATAATAAATATTTTCATGCTTATATTGGTTGTCAACAATAGAAATAAGAAAAAAATCATAAAAGTTATGAGCAAGCGTGGGACCAACACATGATGATGTCAGATAGATCATGGCGTCATAATAGAAAACGAAATTAACTTTCCTGCCATGTCATGTATTTATATATTACATCCGTGTCATCAATATCATATCAGTTGTGACGTCAAAGGTATATCATATTACTTGTGACGTCAAAGGTATATCATATCACTTGTGACGTCAAAAGTATACCATATCACTTGTGACGTCAAAGGTATATCATATTACTTGTGACGTCAAAGGTATATCATATCACTTGTGACGTCAAAAGTATACCATATCATTTGTGACGTCAAAGGTATATCATATCACTTGTGACAGCATAAGTTAATGACGTTACACTATGATCTTGTTGGTAAAAATGTACCGTCCGCGTTGAAATTCGTCTTTTAAGGGAGATGAGATAGTGTTTCACTTCATTCTGTGTGAAAAGGATTAACGTTAATTGTTGAATACAAAACACTTTTCCATTGCATTTAGACCTAAGAAATTGTTGTGACACTCGCCTAATGGCTTGAATCGAAAGTATTGAACTGGTCTAATATATCATCATGTCCACATGTTTAATATCCTCTTTGAAAAGGCAGGATTTAATTTCGGTCAAAATGACTGGAAAACATTCTTTCCGAATTGGGTATTTGTATCTGATTAAAATGAGTGTGGATTGAGTATCCAAATGACGCATAGCATGTTAGGGGATGTGTACCGATAACAGCTTGTGACAAAAATACACGAGCTTGTAGAAGTCGAGTGTATCCCGGTGAATGGTGTCCAGGGTGAGTGTTTGACGATGTTTCATGGTTTTGTTAGTGTCTACTGACAGGATGTCTGGTGTATCCCGGTGAAATGGTGTCCAGGGTGAGTGTTGCACGATGTTTCATGGTTTTGTTGGTGTCTAGTGACAGGATATCGGGGGTATCATGTTGAAATGGTGTCCAGGCTGAGTGTTGGACGATGTTTCATGGTTTTGTTGGTGTGTAGTGACAGGATGTCGGGTGTATCCCGTTGAAATGGTGTCAAGGGTGAGTGTTTGACGATGTTTCATGGTTTTGTTGGTGTCTAGTGGCAGGATATGGTGAGTATCCCGGTGAAATGGTGTCCAGGGTGAGTATTGGACGATGTTTCATGGTTTTGTTGGTGTGAAGTGACAGGATGTCGGGTGTATCCCGGTGAAATGATGTCCAGGGTTAGCGTTGCACGGTATATGACATGATGTCGGGTGTATCCGGGTGAAATGATGTCCAGGGTAAGTGTTGCACGATGTTTCATGGTTTTGTTGGTGTCTAGTGACATGATGTTGGGTGTATCCGGGTGAAATGATGTCCAGGGTGAGTGTTGCACGATGTTTCATGGTTTTGTTGGTGTCTAGTGACATGATGTTGGGTGTATCCGGGTGAAATGATGTCCAGGGTGAGTGTTGCACGATGTTTCATGGTTTTGTTGGTGTGTAGTGACAGGATGTCGGGAGTATCCAGGTGAAATGGTGTCCGGGGTGATTGTTGGACGATGTTTCATGGTTTTGTTAGTGTGTAGTGACAGGATGTCGGGTGTATTCTGGTGAAATGGTGTCCAGGTTGAGTGTTGGACGATGTTTCATTGTTTTGTTGGTATGTAGTGACAGGATGTCGGGAGGATCCGGGTGAAGTGATGTCCAGGGTGAGTGTTGGACGATGTTTCATGATTTGTTGGTGTGCAGTGACAGGATGTCGTGGGTATCCGGTTGAAATGGTGTCCAGGGTGAGTGTTGGACGATGTTTCATGGTTTTATTGGTGTCTGATGACAGGATGTTGGAATATCCAGGTGAAATGGTGTCAAGGGTGAGTGTTGGACGATGTTTCATTGTTTTGTTGGTATGTAGTGAGAGGATGTCGGGAGTATCCGGGTGAAGTGGTGTCCAGGGTGAGTGTTGTACGATGTTTCATGGTTTTGTTGGTGTGTAGTGACAGGATGTCGGGTGTATCCGGTTGAAATGGTGTCCAGGGTGAGTGTTTGATGATGTTTCATGGTTTGTAAGTGTATAGTGACAGGATGGCGGGTGTATCCCTTTGAAATTGTGTCCACAGTGAGCGTTGCACGATATATGCTGGTTTTGTTGGTGTCTAGTGGCAGGATGTGGTGAGTATTCCGGTGAAATGATGTCCAGGGTGAGCGTTGTACAATGTTTCATGGTTTTATTGGTGTCTAGTGACAGGATATTGGGTGTCCAGGGTGAGTGTTGGACGATGTTTCATTGTTTTGTTGGTGTGTAGTGACAGGATTTCGGGTGTATCCCGGTTGAAATGGTGTCCGGGGTGAGTGTTGCACGATGTTTCATGGTTTTGTTGGTGTCTAGTCACAGGATGTCGGGAGTATCATGTTGATTTGGTATCCAGGTTGATTGTTGCACGATGTTTCATGGTTTTGTTGGTGTCTGGTGACAGGATGTCGGGTGTATCCGGGTGAAATGGTGTCCAGGATGAGTGTTGTACGATGTTTCATGGTTTTGTTGGTGTGTAGTGACAGGATGTCGGGTTTATCCGGTTGAAATGATGTCCAGGGTGAGTGTTGGATGATGTTTCATGGTTTGTAAGTGTATAGTGACAGGATGGCGGGTGTATCCCTTTGAAATGGTGTCTACAGTGAGCGTTGCACGATATATGCTGGTTTTGTTGGTGTCTAGTGGCAGGATGTGGTGAGTATCCCGGTGAAATGATGTCCAGGGTGAGCGTTGTACAATGTTTCATGGTTTTATTGGTGTCTAGTGACAGGATATTGGGTGTCCAGGGTGAGTGTTGGACGATGTTTCATTTTTTGTTGGTGTGTAGTGACAGGATGTCGGGAGTATCCCGGTGAAATGGTGTCCAGGGTGAGTGTTGAACGATGTTTCATGGTTTTGTTGGTGTGTAGTGACAGGATGTCGGGTGTATCCGGGTGAATTGATGTCCAGGGTGAGTGTTGGACGATGTTTCATGGTTTTGTTGGTGTGTAGTGACAGGATGTCGGGAGTATCCGGGTGGAGTGGTGTCCAGGGTGAGTGTTGTATGATGTTTCATGGTTTTGTTGGTGTGTAGTGACAGGATGTCGGGTGTATCCCGGTGAATTGATGTCCAGGATGAGTGTTGGACGATGTTTCATGGTTTTGTTGGTGTGTAGTGACAGGATGTCGGGAGTATCCGGGTGGAGTGGTGTCCAGGGTGAGTGTTGGATGATGTTTCATGGTTTTATTGGTGTCTGATGACAGGATGTTAGAATATCCAGGTGAAATGGTGTCCAGGCTGAGTGTTGTACTATGTTTCATGGTTTTGTTGGTGTCTAGTGACAGGATGTCGGGTCTATCCTGGTGAAATGGTGTCAAGGGTGAGTGTTGGACGATGTTTCATGGTTTTGTTGGTGTGTAGTGACAGGATGTCGGGTGTATCCCGTTGAAATGGTGTCAAGGGTGAGTGTTTGACGATGTTTCATGGTTTTGTTGGTGTGTGAGGATGATCCCGGTGAAGGATGTCGGTGTATGGTTGATTGTTGGTGTGAAGTGACAGGATGTCGGGTGTATCCGGGTGAAATGATGTCCAGGGTTAAGTGTTGAAATGATGTTGCACGATGTTTCATGGTTTTGTTGGTGTCTAGTGACATGATGTTGGGTCCGGGTGAAATGGTTGAGTGTTGTGTTTCATGGTTTTGTTGGTGTGTAGTGACAGATGTTGGGTGTATCCGGGTGAAATGATGTCCAGGGTGAGTGTTGCACGATGTTTCATGGTTTTGTTGGTGTGTAGTGACAGGATGTCGGGTGTATCCAGGTGAAATGGTGTCCAGGGTTTTGTTGGTGTGTAGTGTGAGTGTTGTCCAGGGTGACGATGTTTCATTGTTTTGTTGGTATGTAGTGACAGGATGTCGGGAGGATCCGGGTGAAGTGGTGTCCAGGGTGAGTGTTGGACGATGTTTCATGATTTGTTGGTGTGCAGTGACAGGATGTCGTGGGTATCCGGTTGAAATGGTGTCCAGGGTGAGTGTTGGACGATGTTTCATGGTTTTATTGGTGTCTGATGACAGGATGTTGGAATATCCAGGTGAAATGGTGTCAAGGGTGAGTGTTGGACGATGTTTCATTGTTTTGTTGGTATGTAGTGAGAGGATGTCGGGAGTATCCGGGTGAAGTGGTGTCCAGGGTGAGTGTTGTACGATGTTTCATGGTTTTGTTGGTGTGTAGTGACAGGATGTCGGGTGTATCCGGTTGAAATGGTGTCCAGGGTGAGTGTTTGATGATGTTTCATGGTTTGTAAGTGTATAGTGACAGGATGGCGGGTGTATCCCTTTGAAATTGTGTCCACAGTGAGCGTTGCACGATATATGCTGGTTTTGTTGGTGTCTAGTGGCAGGATGTGGTGAGTATTCCGGTGAAATGATGTCCAGGGTGAGCGTTGTACAATGTTTCATGGTTTTATTGGTGTCTAGTGACAGGATATTGGGTGTCCAGGGTGAGTGTTGGACGATGTTTCATTGTTTTGTTGGTGTGTAGTGACAGGATTTCGGGTGTATCCCGGTGAAATGGTGTCCGGGGTGAGTGTTGCACGATGTTTCATGGTTTTGTTGGTGTCTAGTCACAGGATGTCGGGAGTATCATGTTGATTTGGTATCCAGGTTGATTGTTGCACGATGTTTCATGGTTTTGTTGGTGTCTGGTGACAGGATGTCGGGTGTATCCGGGTGAAATGGTGTCCAGGATGAGTGTTGTACGATGTTTCATGGTTTTGTTGGTGTGTAGTGACAGGATGTCGGGTTTATCCGGTTGAAATGGTGTCCAGGGTGAGTGTTGGATGATGTTTCATGGTTTGTAAGTGTATAGTGACAGGATGGCGGGTGTATCCCTTTGAAATGGTGTCTACAGTGAGCGTTGCACGATATATGCTGGTTTTGTTGGTGTCTAGTGGCAGGATGTGGTGAGTATCCCGGTGAAATGATGTCCAGGGTGAGCGTTGTACAATGTTTCATGGTTTTATTGGTGTCTAGTGACAGGATATTGGGTGTCCAGGGTGAGTGTTGGACGATGTTTCATTTTTTGTTGGTGTGTAGTGACAGGATGTCGGGAGTATCCCGGTGAAATGGTGTCCAGGGTGAGTGTTGAACGATGTTTCATGGTTTTGTTGGTGTGTAGTGACAGGATGTCGGGTGTATCCGGGTGAATTGATGTCCAGGGTGAGTGTTGGACGATGTTTCATGGTTTTGTTGGTGTGTAGTGACAGGATGTCGGGAGTATCCGGGTGGAGTGGTGTCCAGGGTGAGTGTTGTATGATGTTTCATGGTTTTGTTGGTGTGTAGTGACAGGATGTCGGGTGTATCCCGGTGAATTGATGTCCAGGATGAGTGTTGGACGATGTTTCATGGTTTTGTTGGTGTGTAGTGACAGGATGGGGAGTATCCGGGTGGAGTGGTGTCCAGGGTGAGTGTTGGATGATGTTTCATGGTTTTATTGGTGTCTGACAGGATGTTAGAATATCCAGGTGAAATGGTGTCCAGGCTGAGTGTTGTACTATGTTTCATGGTTTTGTTGGTGTCTAGTGACAGGATGTCGGGTCTATCCTGGTGAAATGGTGTCAAGGGTGAGTGTTGGACGATGTTTCATTGTTTTGTTGGTGTGTAGTGACAGGATGTCGGGAGTATCCCGGTGAAATGGTGTCCAGGGTGAGTGTTGAACGATGTTTCATGGTTTTGTTGGTGTGTAGTGACAGGATGTCGGGTGTATCCGGGTGAAATGATGTCCAGGGTGAGTGTTGGACGATGTTTCATGGTTTTGTTGGTGTGTAGTGACAGGATGTCGGGTGTATCCGGTGAAATGGTGTCCAGGGTGAGTGTTGTGATGATGTTTCATGGTTTTGTTGGTGTGTAGTGACAGGATGTCGGGTGTATCCCTTGAAATGATGTCCAGGGTGAGCGTTGCACGATATATGCTGGTTTTGTTGGTGTCTAGTGGCAGGATGTGGTGAGTATCCCGGTGAAATGATGTCCAGGGTGAGCGTTGTACAATGTTTCATGGTTTTATTGGTGTCTAGTGACAGGATGTCGGGTCTATCCTGGTGAAATGGTGTCAAGGGTGAGTGTTGTACGATGTTTCATGGTTTTGTTGGTGTCTGGTGACAGGATGTCGGGTGTATCCCGGTGAAATGGTGTCCAGGGTGAGTGTTGCACGATATTTCATGGTTTTGTTGGTGTCTAGTCACAGGATGTCGGGAGTATCATGTTGATTTGGTGTCCAGGTTGATTGTTGCACGATGTTTCATGGTTTTGTTGGTGTCTGGTGACAGGATGTCGGGTGTATCCGGGTGAAATGGTGTCCAGGATGAGTGTTGTACGATGTTTCATGGTTTTGTTGGTGTCTGGTGACAGGATGTCGGGTGTATCCCATGGTTTGTAATGTATAGTGACAGGATGGCTGTCCAGTGAGCGTTGCACGATATATGCTGGTTTTGTTGGTGTCTAGTGAGCAGGATGTGGTGAGTATGTTTCATCCGGTGAAATGATGTCCAGGGTGAGTGTTGGACGATGTTTCATGGTTTTGTTGGTGTGTAGTGACAGGATGTCGGGTGTATTCTGGTGAAATGATGTCCAGGGTGAGTGTTGGACGATGTTTCATTGTTTTGTTGGTATGTAGTGACAGGATGTCGGGAGTATCCCGGTGAAATGGTGTCCAGGGTGAGGGTTGTACGATGTTTCATGGTTTTGTTGGTGTGTAGTGACAGGATGTCGGGAGTATCCGGGTGAAGTGGTGTCCAGGGTGAGTGTTGTACGATGTTTCATGGTTTTGTTGGTGTGTAGTGACAGGATGTCGGGTGTATCCCGGTTGAAATGGTGTCCAGGGTGAGTGTTGGACGATATTTCAGGATTTGTTGGTGTGTAGTGACAGGATGTCGGGTTTATCCGGTTGAAATGGTGTCCAGGGTGAGTGTTGGATGATGTTTCATGGTTTGTAAGTGTATAGTGACAGGATGGCGGGTGTATCCCTTTGAAATTGTGTCCACAGTGAGCGTTGCACGATATATGCTGGTTTTGTTGGTGTCTAGTGGCAGGATGTGGTGAGTATCCCGGTGAAATGATGTCCAGGGTGAGCGTTGTACAATGTTTCATGGTTTTATTGGTGTCTAGTGACAGGATATTGGGTGTCCAGGGTGAGTGTTGGACGATGTTTCATTGTTTTGTTGGTGTGTAGTGACAGGATTTCGGGTGTATCCCGGTTGAAATGGTGTCCAGGGTGAGTGTTGGTTTTGTTGGTGTCTGGTGACGATGTTTCATGGTTTTGTTGGTGTCTAGTGTACAGGATGTCGGGAGTATCCGTATGTTTTGTTGGTGTCTAACAGGATGAAATGATGTCCAGGGTGAGCGTTGTACAGGTTTCATGGTTTTGTTGTGACAGGATGGGTGTACGATGTTTCATTTTTGTTGGTGTTGGTGTGTAGTGACAGGATGTCAGTATCCGGTGAGTGGTGTCCAGGGTGACGATGTTTCATGGTTTTGTTGGTGTCTGGTGACATGATGTCGGGTGTATCCGGGTGAAATGGTGTCCAGGGTGAGTGTTGGATGATTTTCATGGTTTGTAAGTGTATAGTGACAGGATGGCGGGTGTATCCCTTTGAAATGGTGTCTACAGTGAGCGTTGCACGATATATGCTGGTTTTGTTGGTGTCTAGTGGCAGGATGTGGTGAGTATCCCGGTGAAATGATGTCCAGGGTGAGCGTTGTACGATGTTTCATGGTTTTATTGGTGTCTAGTGACAGGATATTGGGTGTCCAGGGTGAGTGTTGGACGATGTTTCATTGTTTTGTTGGTGTGTAGTGACAGGATGTTGGGAGTATCCCGGTGAAATGGTGTCCAGGGTGAGTGTTGGACGATGTTTCATGGTTTTGTTGGTGTGTAGTGACAGGATGTCGGGTGTTTCCGGGTGAAATGGTGTCTAGGGTGAGTGTTGAACGATGTTTCATGGTTTTGTTGGTGTGTAGTGACAGGATGTTGGGAGTATCCCGGTGAAATGGTGTCCAGGGTGAGTGTTGGACGATGTTTCATGGTTTTGTTGGTGTCTAGTCCCAGGGTGTCGGGAGTATCATGTTGAATTGGTGTTCAGGTTGAGTGTTGCACGATGTTTCATGGTTTTGTCGGTGTGCAGTGACAGGATGTCGGGTGTTTCCGGGTGAAATGGTGTCTAGGGTGAGTGTTGAACGATGTTTCATGGTTTTGTTGGTGTGTAGTGACAGGATGTCGGGAGTATCCGGGTGGAGTGGTGTCCAGGGTAAGTGTTGTACGATGTTTCATGGTTTTGTTGGTGTGTAGTGACAGGATGTCGGGAGTATCCGGGTGGAGTGGTGTCCAGGGTGAGTGTTGTACGATGTTTCATGGTTTTGTTGGTGTGGAGTGACAGGATGTCGGGTGTATCCCGGTGAAATGGTGTCCAGGGTGAGTGTTGCACGATGTTTCATGGTTTTGTTGGTGTGTAGTGACAGGATGTCGGGTGTATCCCGGTGAAATGGTGTCAAGGGTGAGTGTTGCACGATGTTTCATGGTTTTGTTGGTGTGTAGTGACAGGATGTCGGGTGTATCCGGGTGAAATGATGTCCAGGGTGAGTGTTGAACGATGTTTCATGGTTTTGTTGGTGTGTAGTGAGAGGATGTCGGGTGTATCCCGGTGAAATGGTGTCCAGGGTGAGTGTTGCACGATGTTTCATGGTTTTGTTGGTGTGTAGTGACAGGATGTCGGGTGTATCCGGGTGAAATGATGTCCAGGGTGAGTGTTGAACGATGTTTCATGGTTTTGTTGGTGTGTAGTGAGAGGATGTCGGGTGTATCCGGGTGAAATGATTTCCAGGGTGAGTGTTGTATGATGTTTTATGGTTTTGTTGGTGTCTAGTGACAGGATATGGCTGTGTTGTTAACATGAAATAAAACAACGAAGATAAGAAATTTTGACTTTATTGTCATTTTCTGCCGCTGATAAATAATTTCATGATCACCACGTCAGGGCATTACTTGATGTGGTGATAAAAGACGTCGTGATAACAATACGTTGTCATATATGCATATCTAGGTAGAAAATACGATTACACGATACGTTTTTCACCACCATTCCAGAGACGTGTGGAAACCTTAGTGACCAGTTTCTATGAAACAACACTAATAATGATACCTTCCTGATAAATCAATAACAAATTATTTTAAAGTTGAATTAAGTATTATTCTTTTTAATCAAAATAGTGATGATGCATGCTGGAGATAGTTACAGGATGTGTAGTGCGTAGGGGCGAAATAGCAGGGTTTGGGTCCTGTTTCTGGGGAGTAAAAGATGTGTAGCACGTAGCTGCTTAACGGCAGGGTTTGGGTCCTGTTTCTGAGAAGTAAATGA